>NC_079225.1:27470647-27618147 GCF_029633865.1 Lampris incognitus
CCTCTGTCTCTCTACCCCCCCGCCCACAAACTCTCATCATATCCCCCCCAAACCACCCACACGATTCTACTTCCCGCCCTCCCTCAGAGGAGAGATGCCTGGATGAGGAGACATATATGAAGGACCTCCTGCAGTTGAACCCCACAGCAGAATGGGTCATCAAAGCCATTCCGAGATAAGCTGATCCAGGGGGAAGTCACATGGTGTTTTCCCTTTAACCCCAGTTCCAAAAGTGTTTTGGCCAATCGTTTGTAACATACGGATTTCAATCTAGGTTGCTCAGATCGAGTCCTGAAACCTGCCAATGATCAAATTAGGCATACGTGCATTTTAAAAACCTATTTGTGAAATGTGTGTGCAGGAGAGAAGTGGTCAAAATACTAGATGAAATACTAGATGCTTTTGTTATGACTTTCCTGCTCTTATGGAAAATGGTAATGTCAATCAAGAAAAAGGGAAAATCTGTCATGGAAGACATTGGACTGAGCAGCAGTGTTTGATTTGTGAATTGCAGGCCCTGAACAATATGGACATGGATGCATAACATGTTTCTTTGCTCTCAGCACCACTTGTATAAGGGAATTTCCAGGTTGTCTACAGGCAACTCTTCGCTGAGTGGTGTTGCCTGTGATTATGCAAAAATGCCTTCAATTACATCACCATAGCACACAACAAGATGGACACTGTTCTTAGCCTTTCCCGGCTTAGAAACACCAGTTGCATAGCAATGGTCATACAACATGATTGCAATGCTGATATTGCTATTGCTGAAAACGGCAGTGGCCACAGTGTGTATGTCTTGCTCTTAATGTCAGTGTCTCAAGATATTGACATTGTCAATGTAGCAGGCAGTGTTTGATTACTGGCCTCAAGTACAGGGAATGCCAGCAAAGGAATTAACTGCAATTAACTGCAATTATTTTTGGGACACTACATGCTTGACAGCAGATGTTGATTTTGTATTATGTATTAAGGCTAGTTATCTTTTATTTCTTTATACGAGAATTTACCAATCTGTTAGAGCGTAAAGTATAAAACAATGATGTTTTCTACCTCCCTAACTGCTAACATGGGGCCTTAGTTAGAAAAACCTCATCAAAATAATGTGATCATGAAGATACTGTGCGAGAGCTTTTTTTTTTTTTTTTTTTTTTTTTTGCCTAATGTACTTATCTGTTTGTTGTGCCTCTCTGACCACTAGTTTGAAATCGAGGACAGTCGTGCAGGTCATCAGAAACCACTTAATCTAGATAAGACCAAATCATCTCTTCACTTTATATTCCCACTGCTTGATAGGGTTTGGAACTCTTGCGGCACTTGTACTAGAATATTATATACTTGAACCACAGTATGATAAAACTGCCGTTTTCATTATAATAAGTATTGTGGTTCAGTACAGTGATTTAATATGATCACCAACACTCCATTTCATTGAACCACTGAAAAATAGTTGAGCACTTTTTCTCATTATTGGTAGTATTATTTTCAAGTATATTTTTTATTAAAAGCATTAAAAGCACAATTATTTATAGCAATATACAAAACTTAATATCATCGAATCAATGGAGTGTTGCAATGCAAAGGAATCCACTGCATTGATATTCTTTTCATTCATACCATTTAACATGCTTGTCATCTTAAGCAATATGTAACCAGGTAGATGTTTAACGGTGAGACCTAACAGCCATGTCAAACCTCAATTACACAACAGGGAATGGGTTGTCACCATTGATGGCTGCATTGCAAGTGTGAGGGTGTCAGTACTGAATGGGAAAAAAAGTGTTGTGCTTGTTTTTTTTTCTGATGAAGTAGGATCTTGGTCTGATACTAAATCACACATGTTTGTGTTGGGTTTGGGAGTCTCTCATGACAAGCATCAAAAGAGTTTCAGCTCCGTGGTGCACACCGATGACCTCAGCAACTGTGCATCATTGCTTGCTCTTTAATGGTACATACATGTAATAGTCTGGCTTTAAATTTTTTTGCTTTTGTGTTTCTTCATGTGTTAATTCAGCTTTAAGCCTTTAAAGGAAATTTGACATTTTTTGATTAAAAACAGAGAAAGGATGCTTCATTGGCTGTTCTGGAGTGTCACAAGAATAAATTTGGTAATGATTTTTTTTTTCAGGAAAATGCTTTTAAGGCCGGGTGTTTGGAAACATGATAGACTCATAGATGATATTTTGATGAAACATGTTTGAATATAAATGGTATGGTAATTTAAAAGATTTCCTAACGTGTCAGGGCAAAAATCAATTTTTGTTTATTTTATGCCCTTAACAATTAGAAGTTGACACAGGTACATTTGCTGTTTTAGGAAAACAAACAGTAGAAACAAAAGAACAAATCACTACCCAAATATTTTTGAGGCACAAATATATCTGGAATAATTCATTTGCCTTTATTGTCTACTGTGAATATATATTTATGACATTTCATTGTCATACTACAGCTTCTGAAATGACCACTAAAATTGCTTGTAAATAAATATTGAATTATTAAGTTACATGGCCATTTGAGGACTTTTTTGTATGCAAAGTACCTCGCAGTAATGATTTTTTTTATGTATAAGATGCCCTCTCGATCACAAGAACAATCAGGGCACATAAATACAAACATAATACCGCAAAAACATTAATTTGGTGAAAAATGCACCATGCACTAATTTTTTTCACCGGCTCTTTAACATCATGAACTGAACTGAATCTATTCATGTATCATTGGTTTTCTGATTTTGGATTCTATTTCGGGTATGAAATGATCGAATGATACACGGATATCATTAATCACTTCCTGAAACGATCCATTTATTTCTCGGTCAACTGAGCTCTCAGCATTGGCGACCTTAGCTATGTGTCATCCGTTTCAGCTGAAACGGGCCCCGCTCTCCCAGAGGGCCCTTGTCTGATATGCAAGAATTGAATAATCCAGCCACTTGGTGGTGATCTGTGGTTGAGAATTGAGATCACTGAGCATAAGGGTAGCATCAGAAATAAGAATAAGTCACTTTAGCCAGACACTTTCATTTTGTTGGCCATGGAGTTTGGCCAGCAAAATTGGCCAGGGCCTGAGCCATGGACCACCATCACCATGTAGACCTGACAGGAGTACAGACTACACATGCATACAGGGGAGACTCGCGTCACACCATTCACATACACGGGAGAAGAGACAAGAAAAACAGTCGCACATCGGAGTGAGAGAAGGATATAACATTGAAATAGGATACTAAATTAAATGGATTTATAAGATTTTAAAAAATTGAGTATCCTTGGCGCTTAAATGATGAATTGCTTTTTTCTTTTTTTTTAAATGAATACAGATGGTTATTTGATGTATAGTCAAATCAAGTCAATTTTATTTGTATAGCCCAATATCACAAATTACAAATTTGCCTCAGTGGGCTTTAGAGCAACACAACATCCTATCCTTAGACCCTCTCGCCGGGTAAGGAACAACTCCCTAAAAAAAAAAAACTTTAACAGGGAGAAAAAAATAGGAAGAAACCTAAAGGAGAGCAACAAAGACGGACAACGTGCAATGGATGTTGTGTTTACATAATTTACATAATACAACATGGAAAGATGACATTTTAGTAGTCCTAGTAGTTTTTAAGTTCCGGTTGTTGTTTGGGACTGTCTCAATTGTTATTTTCAATTCTTTTTTTATATTTCACGTTTTATAGGCCTTGTTGCGTTTGTTAGATTAGCAATATCCCACCAAACAAAAGAACGTCCCCAGCACGTCCCCTAAAGGTCCTCTCCAAACGTCCGGCAAATGTCATTGTGTAGGGTTCTCATTACGTCACGAAGACGTTATTGCGAAACGTTCAAAGAACGTCCCACAGTAACATACCCGTGACGTCCCGGGGACGTCTAGTAGACTTTCCCCTAACGTCCCTGTAACGTCCTGGTCCCCAGGACGTCTAGAGGACTTTCCCCTAACGTTCCTGTAATGTCCTCGCAAAGGAAAACCGACACAATGATATTTATCGGAGAGGACCTTTAGGGGATGTGCTGGGGACGTTTTTTGTTTGGTGGGATGCACTTTCCGTTTTGTTTTTCAGGTAATATTTTCACTTTTTCAATTTCGCTATTCAAGTTCGACCATGTCTCTCTGAAGTTTAAATTGTTTAAAAAATAGTATTGTAACGATCACGGGTAAATAGACTCGCTTGCCGGTTGGCTAACGGCTGGTTAACGTAGTCGCCCGTGGTGCGGGAGACCTGGGTTCGCGTCCCGGCAGCGGCGGTTCCCGACTGATTCCTGAATTCGCTACATTGGTGTCAGAAATGGGACGGTGAGACTGAGGCCATCGGAAGCGCATGTGCCCACAGGCGTGATGGAGCTGGTATGCTGAGGAGTGGGGTAGTGTAACGATTACGGGTGAATAAACTCGCTTGCCGGTTGGCTAACGGGTCGGACCCTTTAGTCAACTGGTTAACGTAGTCGCCCGTGGTGCGGGAGATCCGGGTTAGCGTCCCGGCTGCCCCCAGAATTCGCTACAGTATTAGTTGTTAAAATGTTAATTTTGATGTCAGTCGTTTCCTAACATACATACTAACATATCCATCCATCCATCCATTTTCCGAACCGCTTATCCTACTCTCAGGGTCGCTGGAGCCTATCCCAGCAGTCATTGGGCGGCAGGCAGGGAGACACCATGGACAGGCCGCCAGACTATCACACAGTGCCGGCCGACACACACACACACACACACACACACACACACACACACACACACACACACACACACACACACACACACACACACACACACACACACACACACACACACACACACACACACACACACACACTTAAGTATGGCCGATTCAGCTGATCTACATGTCTTTGGATTGTGGGAGAACACGCAAACTCCACACAGGACGACCCTCAAGGTTCAACTACCCCAGGCTCGAACCCAGGACCTTCTTGCTGTGAGGCGACTGTGCTAACCACTGCGCCACCATGCCACCCATACTAATGTAAACTACTAATAAGACACGTTAGCCCCTAGCCACTGAGGATGCACAAGCCAGTGCATCCTTAGTGCCGGTCCCAAGCCCGGACAAATGGGGAGGGTTGCGTCAGGAAGGGCATCCGGCGTAAAATCTTTGCCAAATCAAATATGCGGATCATAAATAACACTTACATACCGGATCGGTCGAGGCCCGGGTTACCAACGACCGCTACCGGTACTGTTAACCAGCAGGGTGTCGGTGGAAACTATGCTACTGTTGGGCGAAGGAGAAGGAGAGGGGGAAAGCATGTCCAGAGGCAGCTAGAGAGGAGGAAGGGTAGGCATGTGGAGGTGAGAGTTGGAACTTTGAATGTTGGCACTATGACTGGTAAACGGAGAGAGCTGGCTGACGTGATGGAACGAAGAAAGGTAGGCATACTGTGTGTGCAAGAGACCAGGTGGAAGGGGAGTAAGGCCAGGAGTATCGGAGGTAGGTTCAAACTCTTCTACCATGGTGTGAATGGGAGGAGTAATGGGGTAGGGGTAATTCTGAAGGAAGAGTATGTCAAGAGCGTGCTGGAGGTGAAGAGAGTGCCAGACAGAGTGATGAGTATGAAGCTGGAAATTGAAGGTTTATTGCTGAATGTTATCAGCGCATATGCCCCGCAAGTTGGGTGTGAGATGGATGAAAAAGAAGAATTCTGGAGTGAGTTGGACGACATGGTGGAGAGGGTACCCAAGGAGGAGAGAGTGGTGATTGGAGTGGACTTCAATGGACCTGTTGGTGAAGGGAACAGAGGTGATGAGGAGGTGATGGGAAGGTATGGAGTCAAGAAGAGAAATGTGGAAGGACAGATGGTGGTGGATTTTGCGAAAAGGATGGAAATGGCTGTGGTGAATACATATTTCAAGAAGAGGGAGGAACACAGGGTGACATACAAGAGTGGAGGAAAGTGCACACAGGTGGACTATATCTTATGTAGAAGGCACCATCTAAAAGGGATTGGAGACTGCAAGGTGGTGACAGGGGAGAACGTAGCTAGGCAGCATCGGATGGTGGTCTGTAGGATGACTTTGGAGACCAAGAAGAGGAAGCGAGTGAAGACACAGCCGAAGATCAAATGGTGGACGTTGAAGAAGGAAGACTGTTGTGTGGGGTTCAGGCAGGAGTTAAGACAGGTACTGGGTGGTAGTGAAGAGTTGCCAGATGGCTGGACAACCACTGCAGAAATAGTGAGGGAGACAGCTAGGAAGGTACTTGGTGTGTCATCAGGACAGAGGAAGGAAGACAAGGAGACTTGGTGGTGGAATGAGGAAGTACAGCAAATTATACAGAGGAAAAGGTTGGCAAAGAAGAAGTGGGATAGTAAGAGAGATGAAGAAAGTAGACAGGAGTACGAGGGGATGCAGCGTAAAGCAAAGAGAGAGGTGGCAAAGGCAAAGGAAAAGGCGTATGGTGAGTTGTATGACAGATTAGACACTAAGGAAGGAGAAAAGGACTTGTACCGATTGGCTAGACAGAGGGACCAAGCTGCAAAGGATGTGCAGCAAGTTAGGGCGATCAAGGATAGAGATGGAAATGTGCTGACAAGCGAGGAGAGTGTGCTAAGAAGGTGGAAGGAATACTTTGAGGGGCTGGTGAATGAAGAAAATGAGAGAGAGAGAAGGTTGGATGATGTAGGGATAGTGAATCAGGAAGTTCAGCGGATTAACAAGGAGGAAGTGAGGGCAGCTATGAAGAGGATGAAGAGTGGAAAGGCAGTTGGTCCTGATGACATACCTGTGGAGGCATGGAGATGTTTAGGAGAGATGGCAGTGGAGTTTTTAACTAGATTGTTTAACACAATCCTGGAAAGTGAGAGGATGCCTGAGGAGTGGAGAAGAAGCATACTGGTACCGATTTTCAAGAACAAGGGCAATGTGCAGAACTGTAACAACTACAGAGGTATAAAGTTGATCAGCCACAGCATGAAGATTTGGGAAAGAGTAATAGAAGCTAGGTTAAGAGGAGAGGTGACGATCAGTGAGCAGCAGTATGGTTTCATGCCACGAAAGAGCACCACAGATGCGATGTTTGCTTTGAGAATGTTGATTGAGAAGTATAGAGAAGGCCAGAAAGAGTTGCATTGTGTCTTTGTAGATTTAGAGAAAGCTTATGACAGAGTGCCGAGAGAGGAGGTGTGGTATTGTATGAGGAAGTCAGGAGTTGCAGAGAAGTATGTAGGAGTGGTGCAGGATACGTATGAGGGAAGTGTGACAATGGTGAGGTGTGCGGTTGGAATGACAGATGGGTTCAAGGTGGAGGTGGGATTACATCAAGGATCGGCTCTGAGCCCTTTCTTGTTTGCAATGGTGATGGACAGGTTGACGGACAAGATCAGGCAGGAGTCTCCATAGACGATGATGTTCGCGGATGACATTGTGATCTGTAGCGAGAGTAGGGTGCAGGTTGAGGAGAGCCTGGAGAGGTGGAGGTATGCACTGGAGAGAAGAGGAATGAAAGTCAGTAGGAGCAAGACGGAATACCTATGCGTGAATGAGAGAGAGGACAGTGGAATGGTCAGGATGCAAGGAGTGGAGGTGACAAAGGCATTTGAGTTTAAATACTTGGGGTCAACTGTCCAAAGTAACGGGGAGTGCAGTAGAGAGGTGAAAAAGAGAGTGCAGGCAGGTTGGAGTGGGTGGAGAAGTGTGTCAGGAGTGATATGCGATAGAAGGGTATCAGCAAGAGTTAAAGGGAAAGTTTACAAGATGGTTGTGAGACCAGCTATGTTATGTGGTTTGGAGACAGTGGCACTGACGAAAAGACAGGAGGCGGAGCTGGAGGTGGCAGAGTTGAAGATGCTAAGATTTTCACTGGGAGTAACGAAGAAGGACAGGATTAGGAACGATTATATTAGAGGGACCACTCAGGTTGGACGGTTTGGAGACAAAGCAAGAGAGGCAAGATTGAGATGGCTTGGACATGTGTGGAGGAGAGATGCTGAGTATATTGGGAGAAGGATGCTGAATATGGAGCTGCTAGGGAAGAGGAGAAGAGGAAGGCCAAAGAGGACGTTTATGGATGTGGTGAGGGAAGACATGCAGGTGGCTGGTGTGACAGAGGAAGACGCAGAAGACAGAAAGAAATGGAAACGGATGATCCACTGTGGCGACCCCCAACGGGAGCAGCCGAAAGTAGTAGTAGTAGCCCCTAGCTAACGGGTCTGACCCTTTAGCCGAGCGGTTAGTGATGTCGCCTTGTGGTGCAGCACACTTCGTATCGAATCCCGCACCGGGCAAGAAAATAACCGGTTACATTGGTGGCAGCGATGGGATCCGGAAGTGTGCAGATCCTCAGATGTCTCTTCGGAGCGCGGGAATAACAAAGCGCGAGGGCGCGCTTCCCGGGAGGGTGACGACTGTGAACTACTAATAAGACACGTTAGCCCCTAGCTAACGGATCTGACCCTTTAGCCGAGCGGTTAGTGATGTCGCCTTGTGGTGCAATATACCCCGTATCGAATCCCGCACCGGGCAAGAAAATAACCGGTTAAACTAACATATGCAAATCATTAAAGTGATACTGACATCAAAATCTGAAAATTCCTATTGCTAGCCTATGTTCCGAGTTGTAATAAGACCACGGAGAAATTCAGTGGGCAAAACAGCGCGTCTGCTGCCCCTCGAGAGAGATCTGTGATTGACTGTAGATGGTGTCCAATGACAAATTGTGCCGGTGGATATGTAGACGCCAGTCAATTTCCATATAGGATGTGGCGAGATGCGATAAAACCACGGAGAAGCCGTTCTTTCACCCCCTCCTGCTAGCTACTTGGCTCGAGTTTGTGCTATTTTGCTGAGACTTTATTATCGATCTTGCTATGACGTATTGCCATCTATCTATCTATATACATATAAATATCTATCATCTAGCTATCTAACAGCTATTTGTATCATCTAACATAGTATTTGCCAAGTTGTATTGCACTGCCTACCATCAGTTTTTTCTACGGCAAGTGACGAGCGGTACCGAGCCCCACCCACGCGAACACCCCGGAAGACAGTAGCCAATAGCTTTGAATTCATAAAACCCCACCTACTTTCGGTTATGATTCAAACTCCCAATGATTCAAACTCCCAACGTTAAAAAATGCGTTCAGAAAGGCCATGTCAGTCTCTCTTTAATATCTCAATTGGGTGTTTAACTTGACTTATTTTGACACCCCCCCCCCATGGTCGTTTTAGGTAGGAGTAAAATCCTAGTCGTTCTAGTGCTAGCTAACTGGTTTGAAGCTACCTAAATAGATAGCAGGGGCGGCACGGTAGCGCAGTGGTCGCCTCACAGCAAGAAGGTCCTGGGTACGAGCCCCGGGGTAGTTCAACCTCGGGGGTCGTACCGGGTCGTCCTCTGTGTGGAGTTTGCATATTCTCCCCGTGTCTACGTGGTTTCCCCCCAAAGTCCAATGACAGGTCAGGTGAATCGGCCGTACTAAATTGTCCCTGGGTATGTGTGTGTGTGTGTGTGTGTGTGTGTGTGTGTGTGTGTGTAGGCCCTGTGATGGCCCGGCGGCCTATCCAGGGCGTCTCCCCGCCTGCCGCTCAATAACTGCTGGGATAGGCTCCAGCATCCCCGCTACCCTGAGAGTAGGGGAAGCGCGGTTTGGATGATGGATGGATTGATATGGGCTCTCACGCGCGCGCTGTTCACTGGATGTGCCACTAGAGGGCTCTAGGGTTTCAAATGCTCTCGCGGGCCAACCGGACCTCTGGATAGCTCTTGCGCAGATAAGGTTCATTCCCCCGCATTTTTTTTGCACCACTTTTGTCCACAACGGCGCCTCATACAGGGACACTGGTATGAAGGCATTATTGGTGCAAAACAACTGGGCACCTGTGACAGTGGATTTTGTAGTTGTAGAACATAGTTACACGTGTAGCAGTAAATTTGAAGTCACGGAGAAAAAGTTACAAACCTGTAGAATTTTTTTTCTTTCCCCACAAACACAACAAAAGTGATTTGTGCATCTGTAGAGCCAGGGGCGGGGACTGTTCAGAGATCAAAGAACCCTTTTGGCCAATCAAAGGAGCTCGTTTGGGCGCCTGTCTCAGTCTTGGCGCCGCTTGGCGCCCTACGAGAGAGAAAATATTCTACAGGTGTGCAACTCTCATAGCACGAATTCACATAACTGATTTACGGATGTGCAAATTTTGTCCATGACCTCACATTGTTTGATACGGGTGTGTGAATGTGTATTGCACCATATTCACTGCAGCAACTGTAGCAAACATGTGAGCGTATGAGTTTCTCAATTTGTGATTTTTAGAATACGATTTTTGCACCTGCAATAAAAAATGTGAGTACGTGTAACTGTTGTGTTTGTGGGAGAGAAAAAAATTCTACAGGTTTGCCACTTTTTCTCTGTGACTTCAAATTTACTGATACACGTGTAACTATGTTCTACAACTACAAATTCCACTGTCACAGGTGCTCAGTTGTTTTGCACCAATAATGCCTTCATACACTTGCGACGGAACGATGCTTTTTTCCCTTTTTTTAAAATTCATGTTCACTGAGGGAACGATGCATTCGTTCACAAAAGGGGCACCGTGAATGTGAGCCCTGACTGAGTCGCTAACGTCCACCCCTCATATTTGGAATTCTCGAAGTAGAAAGTAGTACCAACTATTTTGTTTAATAATTATGTGTTGCGAGAATATACGTGCTGTACATAATTAGGGTATGACTTTGTTATTTCAGTTTGCAAATTGTATCTTTTTATCCTTCCCTAGTAGCGCGCTGAACTGAGGGTTCGGCTGTTTCAGTCCAATGAGTGGGACTTACGCCGTCGGAGCTCCGGTCAAGCACTGGACGATTCGTTGACGAATATTCTTTAATTAATTGACTCTAATGATTCAGTACACTGAAAAGAACTGCTTTGCCCATCAATAGATGAAAAAATGCAACGCCACCGGAATTAACAATAGGAAGGACTTGCAACGTTTCGCCTCGGAGCGTTTGATGTCGTGGACAAGCTTGTCAAGTAGAAGCATAATTGTGTACACACCTGATTGGACGACATGTTTGTAGCCTCCAACGATTGGTCAACATCTTACCAAACCTTGCTCCGATTGATCAGTTGACGAGAACAGGAAGTGTGTGTGTCAGGACTAGACTTTGCCTTGCTAGCGATGGTATCTAGTGTCATCAAATTCAGGGTTTGCAATTTTGAAAATCGTCGTCACTGCTGAATGTATCAACAGTCCGGTTACGGCTCGATAGTAAATCGTAGATTCAAGAAGTTTCGTCGAAAGCTTGCTACGTTAACGTCGTTGTTTTTTCCCCCATCTCACCTTAGCTAACTCGTTAGCCGACGTAGCGTTGTTTGCAAAAGACAACAAGCCAGATAGCTCGCTCGTTTAGTCTGATAGCTTAGCTTTAGTCACCCTGTCTATTATTTAGCTCGCTGGTTTGTTTGAAAGCTGCATTTTCCCCCCCGAATCGACGTGAAACACCAGAGAGCTTGTTTTAAATGGGGAGTGTTAGCTAGATTATAGCCGTTCTCTATGAAGGACTGGCAACTTTAAGAGGGAGAAGAAACTGTAAATGGATGTTTGGTATTAGAAACATCATCAGCTATAGCTAGCAGGTCGCTAGACTGTTGTCAACAATGGGTTTTAAAAGGTCTTTAAAGAGGGTGAGGATACTGTCTTTTTCGGCCATTCTCTTGATATGCTTCGTCAAAGGAACAACAGCGGGTAAGAGAAGCAGAGAATATTGGATTAGGTTTGTTGAGCCATGGCGTTTGTCATCCTCTGCCAGACATTTGACGGGTCTGTCTGGCTAAACATATTCCCATTTTGACATGTGTGATGTCTAATCTTTGCAGATGAGGAGCTATATGGAAATGATGTTCCAGACTTAAAGGTACGCCGCGTGCAGTCTGTTATGGTTGAAGATGTCACCATCAATTTCTGAGCCATAGTAAATGACCTGCTTAACCTGTGCATGAACATGTTTTGAGAAATGTTAATTTCATGTTACCAAGACAAATGGCAGAATTCGTAATGCAGCCTGTCAACGGTTCCAAATCCAAGCCTTTTGTATAGCCGAATATCACAAATTATAAATCGGTCTCCACTTGGGGAGTAATACTTAACAAACGACTTTCATAACTTTAACCACATACCCAAATATTACAGAGAATAATTATTAGTTTTTGCCCTAGATATACAAAGAATAACTTGTCTGGATTTAATGTCTATATCTAGGGCTTGCTGACTGTGTTTTCACTGCTATAGAGGCTAATTTCTCTAAAAGTACATAAAACTACTACAGTCATAGCAGTTTTTCAAATAGCTTTAATCCTGGTCCTAACCGGCTGCTTTGAAACTAGTAGTTCCAAGGTTAAGCGCTGTCTCTTGCCCTTTTTGTTTGCTCATCTGTAACAAAACTGCTTTTTCCCTCCAGTCTTATCATGACCCAGACTCTGAGGAGGAGGAGGTCCCTGTTGGATCAAGAGTTGTGGCCAGTGCCACGATGACCTCTGTTAGGGAGGCCTCCCATACAGGAGAGGAGAGACAGTCAGTGAGTGGGCTCCAAGACAATGGAGTAGAGGGGGAGAAGGAGGATTTGCCCGAACAGCCTCCTCCTATTGAGAAGTCTAAAGAAGGTAAGAGCTAATAGTTTAACCCTTACAATTGGATCCCCTTTGTTCTTTCCCAGCTTAGTACCACCTGGGTAATGCAGGGGCAAGAGCTAAGAGTCTGGTAACATTGAGCATGCACATATTCTGGTCAAGTACTTCAAGTCATTCAAAATGTCACTGTTATTTTGACTTTTTCAATGTTTTAAATGAAGGGCTTCATTTTTTTTTTACATTTTCGTTGGCATACTTACTGTAATGAAACTCATCCCACTCTCTCTTTACTGTTAAGTGCTCCTTCTACCCGTGCCTGTCTTGTATGCGTCTAACTGTATTTGTGAGGAAGGGATGATGTTCTTCAGCATTGGAAATGAACCATGCTCATTTAAATCTTAGCCTTTTTCTTCATGTCTCTGTTCAAAAAAGGTGAGGCACATCTGTTTGAGGATTGCAGTTGGAGAATGGTGTCCAGTCGCTGGAGACTTTTTTTTGTGGACATCATTCCCTGTATTTGTTTGATTATATATGTTGTTTAGGTTTGATTGGTTGTTGACACACTTTGATTTTTTTTAAAGTGTTGTCCAATTTGTTTTTGTCCTCAAGGCAAATATTTAAAACTCTCCAGTGGAATAACTTATTTTGCTGCATTAACCAGTCACTAATGGTCATTGAAAAAAGTTCCATATTTGTTTGTAAATGCCTGTCTCCAGGTGGGCAGTATGTTAGGATTTGTTTATCTGCTTTTCAGAGCAGATTTGCTTGTGTTATTATTTGCAAATCTTCAGATTTTCAAAATTGTAGACATGATTGTTTTGTTTGTACTGCCAGTCTCTTATATGAGCAGCTTAACTGAAAGGCAAAAGATTTTGCTGCCTAAAGCTCATGCATGCACATCACAGGCCCAACAGTGTGACACCTTGAAATATGCACTAAAGCACTGGAAAAGGCATCCTTAAAAGGAACTCCCTTATTTGTTGGTGAATATGCTTAATAGTCATTTAAAGAAAGGAAATTGATCTATGTTTGAGTTTTTTTTCCCTCAAAGCAGGACCGAATTTTGAATGCTGATAGTTTTTACAGTTTCATTAAAGCTAATGGGCCATGTGTTACCGTCTTCAAATTTGAGTTTTAGCATATCCACATTACATTACAGTAATTTTGCCGACGCTTTTATCCAAAGCGACTTACAATAAGTGCATTAGCTGCCAGTTTACGTGTGTGTGTGTGTGTGTGTGTGTGTGTGTGTGTGTGTGTGTGTGTGTGTGTGTGTGTGTGTGTGTGTGTGTGTGTGTGTGTGTGTGTGTGTGTGTGTGTGTGTCATCCCAGGATGTAGCTGGGATTGAGATCTGTAATTTGCTGTTTTTAGTTTGACAGCTCAAAAACACTAGCTTTTTATGGTGTTATTGTGTTGAATAATACACATAATATCCCTGTTCTAGCTATTCAAGCTAGAGGCCAATTAAGTTTTCACAAATTCAAAGTGGTAACTGAAAATGTTGAAGCAGCAGAGTTTCAAGGGATGAGGAATAATTTAGTCATTATTCATGGATATGTATTATAGATGTGTATATAATATATTTTTTTCTATCCCATTAAATTAACTCTGCATTTGTCACAATTAGAAGAAAACAAAAAAAAAGTTGTCAAGTACAAAGTTTAAGTCAGCTACAAATGCATTTAGGTTCTATACCAAGAACTACCACCAACTGAAGAAACCAACCTACAAGAGGCTTGCTTGGAGCAATTTAAGCTTGTGCCAGATGTATTGAGGCATAATTAGACTCAGTTTTTCCCTGTTTCTTGAGTCTTTTTCTTCTTTTTTTTAAAATTTGAGAATGAGTATGGTCTTGTTTTCAAAACCCTGGTTGAGCTTTGAGATGCTAGTTTGGCTTTACTTTGTCCAGTGCCTGCCTCTGATCAACGCTGGATTTGACAAAATGCTTATGAGTCATGACCCATGAGAATTAAAAGCACCTTGCACCTGTTGCTATGCCTGCAAGCAGTTGCATCAGTTATCTTGGGGATTATCAGTTCCTGCACAAAGCTCTCTCAAACAAAAACTGAACTTGAGGTTGAACAAAGAATATCCATTTTAGAATAAGGGGGATTGGGGGGGGTGTCAAGAAGTTGGAGAAAATGTTTTGTTGTTGAATAAGTGGTATGCTGCCGTAATATTATATTAGGTGGCTAGATGGATAGGTTGATTTGAAATAAAAAAATGCTGTTTATTATTATTAGTACAATACTTCTGCTTTTGGCTCATACTCTCCCTACCCTGTACCCTTCATCCCTTTCCCATCTTTTGTTTGTTTGTTTATTTGTTTTTGTTTGTTTTTATTTTTTAAATTTTGATCTAGTTCCTGTGGTGAATGGAGGGACAGCAGCCAATGGAGAGCCCTGTCTCTTCCCCTTCCTTTTCCAGGGGAAGGAATACTCGGACTGTACCACTGATGGAAGGAGGGATGGACGACTCTGGTGTGCCACCTCCTATGATTATGACCAGGAAAGGAAATGGGGCTTCTGTGAGAGTAAGTCTTCATGACAGTCTTTAGATTTTGAAAGAAACAAGTATTTCGAAACAATTTTGCATACAGACTCTCTGCTGAAGGCCTTCTGAATGGAAATTTGAGAATAAACAAGTAATTTTTAGATGTGTATTACAAACATTACAAGCTTAACATTAAATTATGGTGATATCTGTCTGCCTTATTTGGCAGCTTAAGACTTAACCTACTTACTAAAAACATTGTGAAACTTGCCTCCACTGCTAGACTGCTAGAATTACTTGATAGCCTATAAAAAAAATTAATAATTTGAATGCCCAAATGAAAGATGAATTTTAAACCCCAGTGGGTACTGAAACTGAGAATAGAAAGAAGTCTGTCAGCGAAACCTGGTTTCTGCTCTCACTTACACTAAAAGCCTCAGATAAATACTTCTTATGCATCCAGGTAAAATAATGCTCTGTCCTGTCTTCCCCACAGCTGATGAACAGGCCAAGCAGAGACACCAAGCAGAGGAGGCTGAGGAGCATTATCAAGATGTACTTCAAATGTATCAAAATGCACTTCACACCACTAGGAAGAGCCAGAGAAAAGAGTGAGCCTCCTTCTCTTTTCTCCCATCTTTCTCCTCACACTCACACTTCCTCTCACCCTCCCCCTTTGCAGTGCTGACTGTAGCAGTTGTTTATTTGGTCCCTGTCTGGAACCATTTCAGACTTGTAATAACATGGAAGGTCTATGGAAAATAATGTTTTTTTTGATTAATAGGAAAAACTTAATATCAAATATTAATTTAAGTGACCTGGGGAAAGAACATTGCATTAATTGATTTAGGTGATGTTTTATAGTACTAAGTGTTTTGAATCTTTAAACCTTTACACAGGGTTTGGTGGTAAGCCGAAAAATTATTAATTTTATTGGCAGATAAGTCCTGTTGAGGTGCATCTTTTTTTGATGGTCTCTTATGGTAAAATACAAACGATTATCACCACTTGATCACAATAACGCTTTTCTCAATTCCTTGAAGAAAGAGGGAAGTGGGGTTGATGAGTCAGAGACTACCTGATGTAATGTTTTGTGTAGGGATGCACGATATAGGATTTTTGCCATTATCGGATTCTGATATGCCAATGTTTTCCCAACTCATTTTGGCCGATGCTGATTTATGCGAATTTTTTTCCATCTAATTGCAGAGAAAATCAAGTTTCTCTTGTAGTGGACTGAACTGAAGCTGTTATACTACCCATGAAAGCTGTGCGCACCCACGCAGACATCACACTGCTGATCTCTATTTTTGCGCGGCTGGTCTTTTTTTTTTTTTTTCCCTCTCTCTACACACGGCCCTCCAACAGACGAGTACAATCTGTTTAAACATGATTAAAATAAATACCTCATTGTACCAGTCAGTGCGACACAGCAATGCAACCTTGTGGGTTTTCTTTTTTTTTTATTGCACATTGAAATACTAAATCAATCAAGTCAATGTGTATCTATGATCCTGTAGTTAAAACAATCTAGTTAATTCAGTACCAGTTAAAGCATTTGCCACTTAACTTACCTATTTACCAAAGTATCCTACTTGAAATCTCCTCTGAAAACTGCTTAGAAAATGGCTAGCATGCAACACAGACGCAGTTGTAGCAGGTAAAAAAAAACCCCAGAAATGCTCCACCCCACCTATGTGACACACTGCGTCCATGCCTGGTCAGTGGTTCACATCGCGTGCGAATTAAAGCGTCGTCCTATAGGCATTTTGGGGCGACATTTCATCTTTAATCCTTTATTGGCCGATACCGATGACGTGCCGATATCATCACGTATCTCTAGTTTTGTGCATTTATCATATCTTGGGCATTTAAAGGTGTACCATGTAACCATGATGTCGCACCTCCAACATAGGTAAATATGGAGTCTAAATCTAAACAAAACTAGAACCTCTCTTTACCCATCATCCCCAGTTTTTCGCCTACCCCATCCTCTTCTAAGCAGTGCTGCATATGTTCTTTTTACTAGGCCAAAAAGAATAATATTTGTCATATAATACCACCATGCAAAGTTAAAAGGAATAGCTCTGCAATTTGCTGTTGGTTTTAGTTTGTATACCCTGAACTTAAGTTGAGTTTGGAGATACCACAGAGCACATTGTTTATACTGTGGATACTTATCAGCCAGCAGCAGTCATTAGGGTTGGGCGATGTGTCAAAATTTTCTTACCGGCCAGCGTAGGAAAATTTTAATGGCAAGCACAATACAACCAGAGCCCCTGGGCCACATCTCTAATCTAGCATTCAGTATGGCATGTAAACTAAAACTGTTTACCAAGCAAAATGCAACAACTAGTTTATGTATGCGTGCATATTTGTGTGCAGCAGTTTGTGCATTGCTGCCTTTGCCAAGAACATCCTATTTGTTTTGCATGTCGGCACTCAGCCCCTTATGTACACATTATCTTTATTATGCCTGTGTTGATCTGACTTCACCTGCACCCCTCAGGCTGTATGAAAAATTGCTGAAGGTGGCAGAGATAGGCCACCACAAAGCAATGGAGAAGGTAGCCTATGCCATGCTGTTTGGAGACTTCATGAGCCAGAACGTCCCCAGAGCCAAGCTGCTGTTTGAGAAGCTTGCCGTGGAAGGATCTCCCAAAGCTCAGACAGTACAGCTTTCTCTCTTTCACTCTCTCAGTATACCACAAAGTTAATCTCTCACACAGGAACATTGTGGGATGCTAACGTGTTTGAAAAGAGAGATTTTCAAAAATTGATGAATGCACATACCTCTATGACTCACCTCCCTTGTTTTCCCATAGGCACTTGGTTTTCTCTATGCTGCTGGGCTTGGAGTGAACTCGAGTCAAGCCAAGGTACTTTTTTACTTGTTGTGGCTTAAGATGTGTCTGCTTGTTTTTCAATAGTGTAATCAACATGTTCTAACATATTGTTCTTATTAACTAATATTTTTCAGGCCTTGGTTTATTACACCTTTGGCGCATTGGGTGGCAACTTGGTAGCTCACATGATTCTGGTGAGCAGATGTTTTCATTATGCCCTTAATTCTCACTTTCTTTTGTATTAAGTCATTGCTGTATTACTCATATGTTTCCAATACTTTTCATGTAATCATGACTGATGTTTCCTTGTGTCCTCAGGGATATAGATATTGGGGAGGTGTGGGGGTGCCCCAGAGTTGTGAGTCAGCACTAACACACTACAGACTTGTGGCAAATCAGGGTGAGAACACACTGCTCTCCACCACCTGGTTAATCGCTTACTACTGTTGCACTAAGAAATGCTGAAAATACATCTTATATGATTGAGTAGATATTAATATTATTCATATTCAGAATGAAAATGTCAAGTGCTTATCCTTCAAATTCTTTTTGGATCAGGAGCATGGTCAAACTTTTTTATTTTATCCCCATTTCTCTTTCTCCCTTCACCTCCAGTGGCCAGTGATGTTTCCCTGACAGGGGGCAGTGCAGTGCAGAGGATCAGGTTGCTGGATGAGGTGGAGAACCCTGGCTCCACCAGTGGGATGCTAGAGGAAGACCTAATCCAGTACTACCAGTTCCTGGCTGAGAAAGGAGATGTCCAAGCACAGGTAAAGTCTAGATTGTTCATTTATCCCAGCAAGAAACTCTGTGCAGAAATGAGCTTTCAGTGTTGCTGCTTTCAGTATAAAAAACTGAGAGGAAAATGAGTACTTCGAAATTATGTACAATTTCATATTGGTGTAGAGAGGATTATAATGATGGGTTGTTACAGCACATTTTATTGAACTAACTGGGGTAAAAAAATGGAAATTGGAAATTTTTCAGGCTCATACTCAATGTTGTAATTGTCATTGATTAAAATGCTCATTGCCCTGACAGCTGGGACTAGGCCAATTACATCTACATGGAGGAAGAGGAGTGGAACAGAATCACCAGGTGACAAATATTCCAAAGAAGTTTTTTCTGTCATTAGAACTTTCTGCATTTTTATATTCTGTACTTTTAAAAGGACTAACTAAACTGATTCCTGATCCTTCTGATCCCACAGAGAGCTTATGATTATTTTAACCAGGCTGCTAATGCAGGGAATACACATGCTATGGCCTTTCTAGGCAAGGTGGGTGAGATGTCTTACAAGCCTATTGTCACTTTTCCACACTGTAGAGAAGGCATTTTAAACAAATACTTATTGTTTATAATAAAACAACACATCTAGAACATATTTAACAATAATTTATGGGGCATATTCACATGACTTTAAAACATTATCATGGAGCTTATGGACTTTAAAACATTATCATGATAATTATCATGGAATGATAATTATTATCATGTCCGGGTAGCATGGCGGTCTATTCTGTTGCCTACCAACATGGCGATCGCCGGTTCGAATCCCTGTGTTACCTCCAGCTTGGTCGGGCGTCCCTACAGACACAATTGGCCGTGTCTGTGAGTGGGAAGTTGGATGTGGGTATGTGTCCTGGTTGCTGCAACTAGTGCCTCTTCTGGTCTGTCGGGTACCTGTTCAGGAGGGAGGGGGCACTGGGGGGAATAGCGTGATCTTCTCAAGCACTGTGTCCCCCTGGTGAAACTCCTCACTCTCAGGTGAAAAGAACTAGCTGGGGACTCCACATGTATTGGAAGAGACATGTGGTAGTCTGCAGCTCTCCCCGGCTCAGCAGAGGGGGTGGAGCAGTGACCGGGATGGCTCGGGAGAGTGAGGTAATTGGCAGAATAAAATGGGGGGGGGGGGGTAAAAAAAACATCATGGAAATGTGTCTTAACTTTTATCTGACAAATATGGCTTCTACACAGTATGTGCAAACATGAACACGTAATACAGGCTGCCAGAAAACACAAAAACAAACAGGTTGTTGGGTTGTTTCAGCAGAGGATGGCGCCATTCTACAATTATGGACTGGTGCTTTAATGTGGCACTACATTAGTATATCCACATTGATAAATTGATGATTACTTATGGATGATATCTTCCCCTTAGATGTACTCGGAGGGCAGTGAGTCTGTCCCACAGAACAACGAGACTGCCCTGCAGTACTTCAAGAAGGCCTCTGACTTGGTAAGACGGCTGTTTTTATCAGTATGGTTAACTTGCCTTGTATGTCCAATTTTGTTTTTATTATCAGCCCTGGAATGTTTTCTTTGCAAGGTCGGCAAGTCTTAACATAGGTGAGAGTTTGTGAAAAGATATGTCAGTTCTACCGATGATAACGTGCTTGTCATTTTTCTGCTCTTTTCCTTTTCCACATTCCACTTGCTCCTGTCTTCTAGGGGAATCCAGTTGGGCAGAGTGGCCTGGGAATGGCCTACCTGTATGGAAGGGGTGTCCCAGTGGTAAGTGACCCTAAACTTGGAAAAAAAAATTCTGCTAATTCATATGGTTTATGAGTCTCTTGGAGAATTCCAGTTTAATTAATAAGCTTACAGATTATATTTGTGTTTTGTGATTCCTCAGAATTATGAACTTGCATTGAAGTACTTCCAGAAGGCAGCAGAACAGGGCTGGGTGGATGGACAGCTTCAGCTGGGCACTATGTATTATAGTGAGTGGATGGGCTATAATGAATGGAAGGGCTGGTGTATATTGTGCCTTCGTGCCTTTGTTTCTGAGTTGCATCGTTTTCTGTCCTCAGAAGTTTAAAATTTGTAGTTGATGATCAGTGATCTATTTGTGTTAAATGAAATGCCCTCTGTTTCTGTGAAATACTTGTGATCAGTTGGTTGATTTCACTCAAAATATTGTACCAGCTAAGGGGCGTTCAGGTAGCATAGTAGTCTATTCCGTTGCCTACCGACACGGGGATCGCCAGTTCGAATCCCCATGGTACCTCCAACTTGGTCTGGCGTCCCTGCAGACATAATTGGCCGTGTCTGCGGATGGAAAGCCGGATGTGGGTATGTGTCCTGGTCACTGCACTTGCACCTCCTCTGGTCGGTCGGGGTACCTGTTTTGGGGGGGGGGGCGGAGATAGCATGATCCTCCCACACACGACGTCCCCCTGGCGAAACTCCTTACTGTCAGGTGAAAATCAGCGACTGGTGACTCCACATGTATCGGAGGAGGCATGTGGTAGTCTGCAGCCTTCCCTGGATTGGCAGAGGGGGTGGAGCAGCAATTGGGACGGCTCGGAAGAGTGGGGTAATAGGCCGAATACAATTGGGGAGAAAAGGGGGGGGTTAAAAAGAAAATATTGTATCAGCTGCCACTTTTTGAGTTCAAATTCTTAACCAGGCAATCACGCCTTGGTATACCACTTGAACCTCCAGCAGAATGTGATTACTGCAACAAGAGATCAAATTATCTTGACTCCCTGCCACCTGACATTGAGCTATCAGTTATGTCTAGCTTGCCAGAGTTTGTCCCTTTTTTTTTCTTTTTTCTTTTCTTATGAAATGATTTGTTGGCTGTCTGGTTCCCTAGGAAACAGAGCTGACTGGTCGCCCACCTACATTCTGCTCACAACTCCCCCGCAAGTTTTTGATCGCCATAAGATAGCACCCTACTTCAATACTCTTATTTAAAAATGTATTTAATCTTTAAAAATTAATGTACTGCTGCTGCAAAAGCTTAAGAAGGTCCTATATTCTCTTTCTTTTACTTGTGCTGAATTCTTCTCCCTCAGGATGTTGGTCCACTATTCCTTGTCCAACAATTCCGCTCAATTTTTTTTGACCAGAGGGATTGTCTCTCCTTCTCAGTTTGATATAGTAATGAGAAGACATAAAAATCTGTCTCCATCTCCATGTCTCTGAATTTCTGCTCCTCTGTCTCTCTCCATCTCCGACCCCCTTCCCAGATGGCATTGGGGTGAAGCGGGACTACAAGCAGGCGCTCAAGTATTTCAACCTGGCTTCCCAGGCAGGCCACATCCTGGCTTTCTACAACCTGGCCCAGATGCACGCTACTGGCACCGGTGTCATGCGCTCCTGCCATACTGCAGTAGAGGTGAGCCTCCCTGAAGCTGCTGCTTGTTATCTCTTCTTTCTTGCGTTCTCCTGGCTTGTTTGTGACCTTGTGTATATTAATTACCCTTTCCTCATGTGCTGTGTTCCAGGCATTACGTTTTTGGCTTTAAATGCACTGGTCTTAAAACCTGCAATGTAATCGTCACTTTAGTGTTGAAGTTAAGTTTTTAAAGTAACGTTTTAAACTGCTGTTACTGGTTTTTAGAGAGGACTCTTTAGCTATCTGCTGGCTACAGTGTCTGATGTTTTACTATTATAGAAGAATGTCTTTCAATTGATGCCATTGAAATATAATTTTCATTTATGAACATAAATGGGCTAAGTCACTAGCCTTTGGAGTCACCCACCATGCTAATACCTGTGAACAGTAATCTATTAAAGCCTGATGTTGCCAACTAAAAACTCATTTATTAGTTGAAAAGTTTTTTCCTCTTTACTGTTATTTACTCATTTGGCAATGGTTTTTATCTGCTCTTTATATTTACCTGATATCAGCATTAAAGTTATCAAGGTCTGATAATGGTGAGTAAAACAAAGCCTAAGACATTACAAAGCCAGCTTTTAAGAAAAAGATGGTGTGAGAGACAGGTATAAAAGTAGCATTGAATGTTAAACAGGATGTTATTGATATTGTTAGTTTGTGACTGTGTGTTGTGTTTTGTTGGCAGCTTTTCAAGAATGTATGTGAACGTGGACGCTGGTCAGAGCGCCTGATGACGGCCTATGGCAGCTTTAAGGAGGGTGAGATGGATGCAGCTCTAGTCCAGTACCTGCTACTGGCTGAGCAGGGCTACGAGGTGGCCCAGAGTAACGTGGCCTTCCTTCTGGACCAGAGTAAGAGGAATCATTTACGTGACATTGCTAGATGATGGCTTGTTCAAGCAGTACCACAGCTGTGAAGAAATCTCTAAATATGCATGTTTGTGGTTGTTGTTGTTTCAAGCAGAAGGATCGAAGATCTTCAGTGACAATGAGACCTATCCCAGGGCCTTGCTCCACTGGACCAGAGCAGCAGCACAAGGTCAGTCCAGATACATTTCTTCCTCCTTTTCCCCCATAGCACTTCTTTGTTTTTCTGCAGCATGCAGTGACAGGCATGGGCGCAAGTCCATGAATACTGAGATGGCATCCAGCGCTTTACCTGTGCAGTCATCCATAGGGTTAGTGATTTTGTCAGGAAGGGCATCCAATGTAAAATTTTGTCAAATTAGTATGCGGATTGACAAGACCATATTGGATCGGTCAAGGCCCAAGTCAACAATGGCCACCATTGGTGCTGTGCCCTCACAGGGTACCAATGGAAACAATGAAATCAGCTGTGGTTACCCCTGAAAAACAGGGAACGGGCCGAAAGAAGATGATGCA
The DNA here is from genome assembly GCF_029633865.1 of Lampris incognitus. Classification (NCBI taxonomy): domain Eukaryota; kingdom Metazoa; phylum Chordata; class Actinopteri; order Lampriformes; family Lampridae; genus Lampris; species Lampris incognitus. The sequence goes on from NC_079225.1 coordinate 27,494,080, forward strand.
CTGAGGAGTGACCAGCAATATTGGAGAAAGGGAGGTTGGGATATGGAACAGTGTTTACAAGTCATCTCAGACCAAGTTTTCTAAGTACATGGTTAACACCCCAATTTCCTTTTCACCAGGATGCCCTAGGAATAATTGTTTTGACTATACACCCCAAGTGAAATTTTCTCCTACAGACATATCCATTGAGTAGCATTAAAGCCAGTACATCTGATGTCCTTTTCTAGGTTACACTGTGGCTCGAATAAAACTAGGGGACTACCACTTCTACGGCTATGGAACAGATGTGGACTATGAGACTGCTGTCATCCACTACAGACTGGCATCAGAGCAACAGCACAGTGCTCAGGCCATGTTCAACTTGGGCTATATGCACGAGAAAGGGCTAGGCATCAAACAGGTTAGCATGACGGGTGGGCTGGGGGTGTCTGTATACCTTTACACGTTGACTATTTCCTTACTTTAACTTATTCCAGCATACATACTCAAAACATACAAATCTATACAAACTTGCGGGAACACTATCACTATATGACAATTGCTGACCTATATGGGGCCACGACAACAGACTGTACAATAATCAAATTCAATCAATTACAGCCTTAGACTGTAACAATTAAATTGCTCATGTAATTACGTCTTTATCACATGCTATCATTAGACTGTTATTGTAATTAATTATGCTATTGAGGGACAAAGTCAAAATTGGCATGCCGTGTTCACATGGACACCGGATGCCATTGTGGATGAGAGCAGGACGGTAAAATCAGATGACACCGGTGAATTATGCTGACAATGGCAGACGGCACTGCCGTACAAAGTTAAAAGAGTTAGGTAACTGCTTTTTATTTCTACACAAAGTAGAACACTCTGTGTGAGAGAGAGAGAGAGAGAGAGAATTATTGAATATAATATCATCCTGAGAACTGGGGGGGCGTCTGAATTTTATTTACTTATGTAATGTTTTTAGTGTTTGGAGCAACAAAAACAAGTTCCAAAAGAAAATAATAAAGCACACATACACACACACACATACACTACCGTTCAAAAGTTTGGGATCACCCAAACAATTTCGTGTTTTCCATGAAAAGTCACACTTATTCACCACCATATGTTGTGAAATGAATAGAAAATAGAGTCAAGACATTGACAAGGTTAGAAATAATGATTTGTATTTGAAATAAGATTTTTTTTACATCAAACTTTGCTTTCGTCAAAGAATCCTCCATTTGCAGCAATTACAGCATTGCAGACCTTTGGCATTCTAGCTGTTAATTTGTTGAGGTAATCTGGAGAAATTGCACCCCACGCTTCCAGAAGCAGCTCCCACAAGTTGGATTGGTTGGATGGGCACTTCTTTGAGCAGATTGAGTTTCTGGAGCATCACATTTGTGGGGTCAATTAAACGCTAAAAATGGCCAGAAAAAGAGAACTTTCATCTGAAACTCGACAGTCTATTCTTGTTCTTAGAAATGAAGGCTATTCCATGCGAGAAATTGCTAAGAAATTGAAGATTTCCTACACCGGTGTGTACTACTCCCTTCAGAGGACAGCACAAACAGGCTCTAACAGGTACTATTTAATGAAGATGCCAGTTGGGGACCTGTGAGGCGTCTGTTTCTCAAACTAGAGACTCTAATGTACTTATCTTCTTGCTCAGTTGTGCAACGCGGCCTCCCACTTCTTTTTCTACTCTGGTTAGAGCCTGTTTGTGCTGTCCTCTGAAGGGAGTAGTACACACCGGTGTAGGAAATCTTCAATTTCTTAGCAATTTCTCGCATGGAATAGCCTTCATTTCTAAGAACAAGAATAGACTGTCGAGTTTCAGATGAAAGTTCTCTTTTTCTGGCCATTTTTAGCGTTTAATTGACCCCACAAATGTGATGCTCCAGAAACTCAATCTGCTCAAAGAAGTGCCCATCCAACCAATCCAACTTGTGGGAGCTGCTTCTGGAAGCGTGGGGTGCAATTTCTCCAGATTACCTCAACAAATTAACAGCTAGAATGCCAAAGGTCTGCAATGCTGTAATTGCTGCAAATGGAGGATTCTTTGACGAAAGCAAAGTTTGATGTAAAAAAAATCTTATTTCAAATACAAATCATTATTTCTAACCTTGTCAATGTCTTGACTCTATTTTCTATTCATTTCACAACATATGGTGGTGAATAAGTGTGACTTTTCATGGAAAACACAAAATTGTTTGGGTGATCCCAAACTTTTGAACGGTAGTGTACATATATATATATATGTACACACACACATATATCCATCCATTCATTATCTAAACCGCTTATCCTGCTCTCAGGGTCGCGGGGATGCTGGAGCCTATCCCAGCAGTCACTGGGTGGCAGGCGGGGAGACACCGTGGACAGGCCACCAGTCCATCACAGGACCCACACACACACACACACACGTTCACACCTAGTGACAGTTGAGTACGGCCTAATTATTATATGAATAATTAATAATTTAGTAGCGGCGATTTTACATTGAAAAATAGTGTTAAAATGTTAATCCTGGTGTCATTCGCCTCCCGACAGACACACCAACATATACATGCATTAACATCTCAATTGGGGATATTCTGTCAAGATGGATGCCCAATTGAGATATATAAATTGCTGTCCTTTCCCCTCCATCACCGGGGCACACTACAGCTGTTGGTGGGGGCACACATTGAAAGCCAGCCTTGTGCCACTGAACGCCCGTTCTGAGGCTGCAGACTGCTCGAGCTCTGCCCATAGCTGCACAACGAGTGTCATTTCCGGCTGTGCTCCTGACCTGTTGACCTGCTGCAGTGATCCAACCTCGCTCGAGCCTTCCTGAATCTTGCACACATGTTTCTGTTGCAGAGACGTGTGTGTGTGTGTGTGTGTACACATGCACAGCGCTAACTATCCTCCCTCTGAGCTCAATGTACAAATGCTCAAAAACAGACATTTTTTGACCCAGTGTCCACTACAGTGAACATCATAAAATGGGCTTGTATTTCATGCTTCAAAAAGTTCAGCTTCACTAAAATCTCCCTGAAAGCATTCATCAGGTTCTGACACATGAAAAAATAAAGGTGTTTTTACTAAAAAATAATTTAATGTAATATTTTATTACTAAAGGATCTTTCGTCCATAAAATGTCAAAATTTGGTTGTCAGGCATCTTTTGCACCTTCAATTTCAACTTCACAGGGTCTGGTTGTAAAGCTTAGGTATTCCTCTTGGAGGCACATCCCGAATTTTCATGATGGCATACAGTCCTGGAAGACACAGCTCCAAATCTATAATGTCCACTACAGAGAACACACATGCATTGACTGGGTCTCAAGAGGCTAAAACAAACACAAAAACAATTTTGTACAATATTTATTTTTTTCTACAAACAATACATCGCTACAGAAACTTTGTCCTGTACTTTTTTTGTCGCCCTACTGGCTCTATTACGCAGTTTGTTGTTTTTCCTGTGCCATATTCCCAACTGCCATTTACCCTCTCTCGGTAAAAAAAAAAAAATTACAGATTTTTGCCATCAATTACCATGGCAACGATCAAAGGCTTCAAAGCATTTGGGGTCAGCCCTAATGTTCAAGGATACAGATGTATACTTGTGTAACTGAACCATTCTATCTGTCTCTGCAGGACATCCATCTTGCCAAACGTTTCTATGACATGGCAGCTGAGGCTAGTCCTGATGCCCAGGTCCCAGTCTTCCTGGCCCTGTGTAAACTTGGCCTGTTTTATGCTCTGCAGTACCTGCAGGACCTTAATGTGAGTACATCGTGCTCTCATTTCAGCTTCATATTAGTAACTCAGATGTGAAACTCAATGATTTTTAGGCCCTTAGTGGACATAGCTGATTTGCTTTTTTTCCTCCCCTGTCTTCCCTCCTTCCTGACCTCCTTTTAGGTGAAAGAGCTGATCACCCAGGTGGACCTTGACCAGCTTCTAGGCCCAGAGTGGGACCTCTACCTCATGACTGTCATTGCCCTGTTACTGGGCACTGTCATTGCCTATCGACAGCGCCAGCACCAAATCGTGGTGCCCCCTCGTCCACCAGTCCCTGCCCCACCACCTCCTGCCAGACCACCCCAAGAACAGCCAGAAGCCCAAGTCGAACCCCAGGCTGTAGGAGACACACAGGAAGAGGCCCAGGCTGAACCAGAGCAACAGTGAGAGACGGTCAGATGGAGTGTGGGCAGGAAAAGACGGAGAGAGAGCAGTTTTGTACAGAGGGCTCTTCAAGCCTTCTCCAAGGAGTAGATAATGCCAACTAGCCAGCTACCTGCTAGCATGAGCACAGCTCCACACTCTCCCTGCTACCTGCCGCATGCTAAAAGAGACTAAGAAGGCTACTGAGCAGCTTGGTGTCAGTATTTGTTCTCCATTCAAATATGTCCCCCATGCTTAGGCAAGTCAATGGGGATATTTGTTGACAACGCTATGGAACAGATACTGTCCAAAGGAAAATACAGACTTGGAACTCATTAGTTTGTGACTCAGGGTATTGCCAGAGGCACCTTTCTCTTCTCCATGGAATTAGCCGCAGGGTTGCCATGTTGAAGGTACTTTTGGACTTGTCTAATCAGCAAAAGAAATTATAGGGTAATTGGAATCAAATATGCCAGTTTATTTCCTCTAACTCTCCCATTTTCTTAAGGGATTTAAAATTCAATTTAACTGGTTTAGTCTATTTTGTTGCTCTGCATTTAGGGGGGAAAAACAGGACAGTGTTAAAGAAAAACCGGTAACACTTTCTATGAAGCTTGCATCTATAATGCCCTATAAGCATCTATTGCACCTATAACGCCCATACTTTCCTATAATGTGTATTACAGTGACTAACGTCTATGGCTTAAGACTGAAATAGCACTGAAGTCTCATTATGCATCTCTACAAAACTTCAGCAAAACAAGTTGGATATGATGCATTATGACATTTGACAGATAAACAGGCTAATGATGACATTTATAATGCATAAATCCATTTTAAATTGACATAATTTATCATAAAGGTGGTTATGAGGTGTTGTGAGGGCATATACATGGTTATAATGAATCTTACAATGGCTTATAGCTACACTTATAGGGCGTTATAGATGCTGATAGGGCGTTATAGATGCAAGCTTCATAGAAAGTGTTACTGAAAAATCTACAAAGTTTTGTTCCCGCAGTCTTTCAGTTGCTGAAGGAACAGTAGTGTTTTTTTTATTTATTTTTTTCTCTCATGCATGTGTTTTTGCATTTTAAAAACATGACTTATTTTCGAGCATCAGTTTGGCATTTCTATAGGGTGTTATAAGTGAGCAAGCTTTTGGAAACCTTTACTTTATTTAGTGACCTATTTGTCAGCAACATTTGTCAGCATGTCGACTTTCCTGAAGTAAAGCTTAACAGTTTGTGCACACCCTGCCCCGCTCCCTATTCAAATGTCACTGTAGTTCTAATACTAGCAATAGTAGCGCTGCTCATTGGAGCAAGCAAAGACAAGCTATCACCCTTAGTTCATGTCATGGAGTACATCAACAAGAAACCTCCCATTAGTCTTTAATAGACGACTGTATCACTGATGAGACTGTACTCAACGCCTTGTCAGGATGCTCAGTGGTGATTCATGCTTGTGTGAGATAAACAAGTTGGAACACATGTTTAGTTTTGATGTTTCCTATTTAATGTGAGTGACGTGGCTTGAGAGAACAAAAATGTCCCGACTCACCTAAACTGGTCTCAGTTATGTCTTGGTGCCACTGCCCTTCTAAAAAAGCCTCAATGACCAATCCTCCACAGTCCAAACTTTGTAGATGATGGCAGAGCACGCATGCTTTTATTGATTCCTTTTTAAAAAGCCGAGTAGCCCATACAATCCAGTGTGGCAGAAGAAGCGTTACTATCTGTACAACATCATCGACCTTGTGAACCGTGATTGGTGTTAGTTACACAGGTTTTGAACTTCTTGTCTTGTTTGGTTTTTACAAAACACTTTGATTGCTGTCTCCCATAGCACACCCACCTGCCCCCCCTCCCCCCGTCTAATAAGCCTGTTGTTGGCTAAAGCAGAAACATCTGATTGACAGATCTTAACGATGACAACTTGAACATTGATGCACCATTAGCGAAAAGTGGAAGAGATTTCTTTTGTGGTTGCTTACACAACTTCAACCGTGGCTGCAAATTTCAACTTGAAGTGAGGAAACGATCTAGCCACGGCTAGACCATAGTATAAGTATTAAAACAAAATCAGTTGTACGATCTGTTTTTTTTTTGGTTATCATTCTGTATTGGATTTTGCGCATAAGTTCATTTCATTCAGCTTTATAATGGGAGCTTTCTGCCTGATATATGGAGGACGATTTTTGTTTGTCTGGCAATACACCCAAACGTGTATGAAGTCTGTATAGGAGAGTAGAATGTTAACGAGATGGTGAAAATAACTTGAACCTGTAATGATGTCCCCTGTATTTACTTCATGGAAAACAAAAAACTCAGTAGCGTTGCTATCTCACACAGAAAGAAGCAATTTTGTTTCCCAAATGAAACACTGGTTGAAGTTTGTCTAAAAGACTGCATTTTTACCATCACAGTGACAAATTTCTAATGAAATTAATAAATGATATAAATATTTAATGACTCGGTTTCATTTGACAGTCTTGACTGCTGAAGTGAAAGATGAATTTCAATTTGAAATATTTTGGGCGTCTGGGTAGCTTAGCAGTCTATTCCGTTGCCTACCAACACGGGGCTTGCTGGTTCGAATCCCCGTGTTACCTCCGGCTTGGCCGTACATCTCTACAGACATAATTGGCCGTGTCTGCGGTTGGGAAGCCGGATGTGGGTATGTGTCCTGGTCGCCGCAACTAGCACCTGCTCTGGTTGGTCGGGGCGCCTGTTCGGGGGGGAGGGGGAACTGGGGGGAATAGCGTGATCCTCCCATGCACTACATCCCCCTGGTGAAACTCCTCACTGTCAGGTGAAAACAAGCGGCTGGTGACCACATGTATCGGAGGAGGCATGTGGTAGTCTGCAGCCCTCCCCGGATCGGCAGAGGGGGTGGAGCAGCGGCCAGGGCAGCTCAGAAGAGTGGGGTAATTGGCCGGATACAATTGGGGAGAAAAAGGGGGGGAAAAATCCACAAAAAAAATTCCATGGTGTGTTGGAGCAGCTTCATAACAGCAATGGTGAAATTGGCTTTAAAAGGAGAACATACCATGAATGAATTCTAACATGCTTTTTTTTTTCCTGGCAAAAGCAAAAAAACAAAAACAAAAAACAAGCAGGCTGTGTTTGGGTCAACAAGAGGGTCCTTTCTGCTTTATGTCAGTGTGCCTGCATGTTGTGTTGTCACTCAGCCTTTTTGTCCCGGCCGGGGGAGACAAGGTGAGGATCATACAGTGACAGCGTCACATTGTGCAGTCTGTAGGCCGGAGCCATTGACTGGCCGGCACAGACCACTATGGGGTGGCTTTGGATTGCTGTGACAACATGTGCGCTCGCGTCCTGCTCTGTCAAAGGTAAGTGCTAGAACAAGCAGGAGGGCAAACAACACACACACACACGCATACACACACACATAGACACGCTACACGTGAGTCAGTGTGGACATATTGTTATAGCAGTCACTCTGAAACGAGGCCCTCGTTCAGGCAGTTTTTTCTCCATGGTTTTCATTATTGTGAGACTTTAACCAGGTTTTTCACACCGTTGTGTAAATACCAGGTGCTAAACGTTGAGTCTCATACTTGATTCAATGGATGCGAGGCTTTTTATCTACTGCGTACTTATTCCGAGGAAAAAGTATTTCCATTTTTTTTCTTTATCTTTTTTTTGTTATTTCTTGGTTAGTGGCTACCTAAGCTATTTGAAAACCTTTTAAATGGACACTTTGGAAAAATGTTGTCTTAGGAAGCGAATGGTGGTGGGAGTACGAGGAGGGAATACGACACTACAGCAAAGAGGCACTCAAAAAGGTACGGTCACTGATGTTTGGGGACAAATCAGGTATTTGGGTTAACACAAAAAATGTTTGCTCTGCATCACAATGCTGTATTTATAGTCATACGCCTACACACACACCAAGTTGGTTAAGATGAAACTCAATTGCAGTGACTGCAAGGCCTTTTCAATGGGAGCCGGGTCGCTATTTGCAAAATGAGTATGAATGAAGGAGGAGAGAACTGGACAGCCAGAAATAAAATAAACAAGCAGGAAAGGAGTAGAAAGACAGCAGCAGGACACACAGTGTTTGGATAATCTATTATGACAAATGAGTGCTTAAGATAGGGCCTGAGTACATGTGCAGGTAGCCTTCATTTAAGATGAGAGGCAGGTTGCCACTGGGCTACAACATCCACCACGGCGGTGGACCAGCAGGCATCCAGAGTATGTGCAAAACAAGCACAGCTATGAAAGGATTTACATCATGAGGCGGAACAAGGGACAGACAATTAGTTCAAAATACTGTTTTTGAGTCGGAAACCGATCACAGGAGTCGGAGAGAAAGCCTGTGTCCGAGTCCTCAGGAGGAAGAGGTTTAGAAACTAGTTTTACAAAAGTTTATTTTGTAATCTTCGCTAGATGCAACAGACGACAAAGAGGACTTGTCTATGAAGGTACAGACAAGTACAGGATTTCATTAGTTTGTTGACAATACTGGGTAAAGAGGGTGGCAGCTGGCAATATGAGACATGTGGTAGCCTAGTTAGGCTGCTGCGACTGTGTCTTCTCTCTGTGACGGTCTTTGCTTCTGTCCTCAGGAGTTTCCAGAGAAAACCAGACCAGTGAACTTTAAACACCCTCTTTTCCAGTGCCCGGACATGAGTCCATCACCCTCTGTCCCATCTTCAGGTCAGCCCTACCTTCTGTGGATCTGTAATCAATCTGTCAAACATACATACACACACACACACACACACACACACACACACACACACACACACACACACACACACACACACACACACACACACACACACACACGTAAACTGATAAAGGAAACGGGAAGCATATGTGGCAGCACTGAAGTTGCTGCGTCATCTGTGTTTGACTGATCTGAATCCCAGAGATCCATTAGAAATGAAAGTCAACAAACTGAACAAAAAAACTGTTCAGATTTAACCTGACGTGATAGTATCTGTTAGTGTCTACCTTTACTACTTCTTCTGCATTGGCTGCTACACCAGTGATAGAAAGCACCACAAGGGACATTTGCGCCCATGTAGATGTTCAAGATTGTAGCTTTAAGGTGAGACCATCAGTATCAATTGATGTGTTTGATTTCTCTCTCTCTCTCTCTCCCCCCCCCCCCCCCCTCTCTCTCTCTCTATTTTATGTTTGACTCTGTCTTCTGCAGTGGAGTTGGTAAAGCCAGCAGATGTCAAGGTCATCGCTGCCCTGGGTGATTCTCTGACAGTAGGTGTTAGTCTCGTTGTGTTGAGTGTTATCTCACAATATGGACTTTAACTATTATGAGGGTTCTGCCTGTGGCCTGCTTTGTGAATGCTATAATATTTACCCTCTGGCTTGAGGAAAAGCCCCTCTTGTACATTTTGCCCTTTTTGTGTATCAGCGGACACTGTGGACCAGGAGTTGTCTATTAGCTAAGTGTGGCACGGACATGTTAACAAAGGTCATTTCAGAGATGTGTTTTATAAGCAGACTTGTATGTGTATGTGTATTTAGCACCGCCAAATGTCAAGATGTGCTGGAAGCCATGTAACAATTAGACAAAATTATGTGACAGGGGTTACCTAGGGCAGCACAGTGGCACAGTGGTTAGCGCTGTTGCCTCACAGCAAGAAGGTCCTGGGTTCGAACCCCAGGGTTGTCCTACCTTTGGGGTCATCCCCGGTCCTTTCTGTGTGGAGTTTGCATGTTCTCCCCGTGTCTGCGTGGGTTTCCTGCGGGTGCTCCGGTTTCCTCCCACAGTCCAAAGACATGTAGGCCAGGTGAATCGGCCATACTAAATTGTCCCTAGGTGCGTGTGTGTGTGTGTGTGTGTGTGTGTGTGTGTGTGTGTCCCCGCCCTGTGATGGACTGGCAGCCTGTCCAGGGTGTTTCCCCGCCTGCTGCTCAATGACTGCTGGAATAGGCTCCAGCATCCCGCGACCCTAGTTAGGATAAGCGGCTTGGATAATGGATGGATGGATGGATGGATGGAGGTGTTACCTATTCTTGCGAGGTTTTATAAGAAAACCTGCACAAATGTTTTACCCCTTCATTTTCAGACAGCTATTGGCGCCAATGCCACCAATGTCCTCGGGATACCCATTGAATTTCGTCACGTGTCGTGGAGGTAATGAGACTCAATGCATAAACACCATTAAGATATAATTCAGTGGGGATTCAGATTCCTCTTAGATGCCTTGGATGTGGTGACCTTTAATTACAGTGAGTCCAAGTGTCATCGCTTGCAATTGTTTCTCAAATTATCATGTGAACACAAAGAGTGTGTTGGTGTAGTGTTGTGTGCCTGGCACGTCTCACTCTCAACCTTCACCGCTGGCTAGCAGAAATGCGAACAGGAGAGCCGAGCACGTAAGTCTCTCCCTGCCAGTACATAGCCTCTCCAACAGCAAGCTCTATGTAGCGCTTCCTTGTGGCGACACATGGTAACTGGGTACACTTTGGACCCTGGCTGAACTACAAGGGACTCGGAGGAGGTCTGGCCGCTAGATGTGCGGTACGCAGGCCCACCGGTGTGTGGATATTCCCTGATGCCCACAAACCAGCCCCCCCAGCTATGGGTTAAATACTGCCACTGCCTAGTGGATACCTCGGAAGAGGAATAGGCTACGGGGGTAAACCCCTGCAGAAAATCAACATCCACAGTGCTGTTGTTTTTTGTTTTTCTCGCCCTTTTGTATCTGTTTAAGTTGGAGAGTATTGCTGGCGTCGTGTGTGGCTGCCATTTCTCCCTCTTGTAGCCCCCCCCCCTCTGTCCCATCCACCCCGTATGTCTGTGTTATGTTTATCTGTTGTCTTGTTTCACCCCGTTTATTGTAAAGCGACTTTGAGTGTTAGAAAAGCACTATATAAGTTTAATGTATTATTAATAGTATTAATATTGATGAGGATCTCCTCTTCTATGTTCACTTTAGATTGCTGAAGTGAAAAAAAGACCAGTGGTGTAACATCTGTGGTCAAAATAAATTTTGTCTTGACAATAATGTTATTTTCTTTGAAGCAATCATCACTTTTCACTTGCAGCATTGGAGGCTATGGGACGTTCCAGGATGTCATTACATTGGCAAGTAAGGCTTTTAAAATCACTGACAACCCGCCCACGCACATGATTTAGTCTTTTCGACGACAGTCGACTCCAGATACTGTCCAATTCTGTTTTCGATAACCGCGGTATTCTCTAAATGTGTGTTGTAGATATCATAAAGTTGTTCAACCCCAATTTGCTGGGTGCAGCTCCCAGCAAGACGGTCCACGGGACCCCGGCTCCCCTCAGCGAGACTGGCTTCAACCTGGCTGTGACTGGACACAACACATTGTAAGTCAAGTCACCTCCCATGTAGCCTGCAGGCCAATGACCCCCCCCCCCACACACACACACACACACACTCACACACACTCACAAACAACCCCAATCAAGTTTATGATACTTAAATGAACCTTTATGGAGTACAGCCAATGGGATCAAAGGGAAAGACACAAACCCCACGAACCTCACTCTTATTGTTCTTATTGCAACTCTTATTGCATGTAATATTTATCTGAAAGCTATATTCTTTGAACATGCTAATATAGCAAATTGTTCAACGTTGAGGTGTCTTAAAGTAACATTGTAGGACTTTTTGTTGATACAGCCGTGTGACATCTGCAACACTCTGTTCCCAGCAACCTGCCCGGCCAGACCAGACATTTGATTGACACCCTGAGAAGCTATGAGGTAGTGTGATATCCCAGATGGAGGGCCTGGTTTTAAGCGAATAACCGACAGTCAGACGCTGCACATGAGCAAGGCACTGAATCTGGCCTGATCAGACAAAAGTTGTTGTGTCTGTGACCACTTTTCTGCAGTATTTTGAGATTAGCTTTTTAATAAGAGCTGCATATTATAAGAAAATGTATCATTATTGTGATTGTCCTTGTTATTATCTGGTGATGTGTAGCTTAGTACAAGAATTTTTAAGTGCAAAGGCTCAAACTTTAGTTGCTATGGAGATAATTGAAATTCATGTTTCTAGTAATTCAATTGATTTTAGAAATTGGAGATTTTTAGAGCATTTTCCAGTGTTTTCACATTTTTGTTGCTTTAACTTTTTATATTATTTCTAAATTGAACTTTTCCCATAACCTGTGTATCTCTGCTTGCTCTCTTGTTGTTTAAGGGTCTGAACTTCAATGAGGACTGGAAGCTTCTGACGATCCTAATTGGCATGAATGACATCTGCGACTACTGCAAAGATAAGGTCTGCATAGTCCTCCTTTGAATACTTTTCTGTGCATTCTGTGCATTTTCAATATCTTATCCATATTGTTAAGCACTGTGACGTTTTCGTGTCCTTTTCTAGATTCTGTTTTCAGTGGACAACTTCATTCACTACATGACTGTTTCCTTGGAAATGCTTATGAATGAGGTAAAAAAAAAAGATCAAATTCAACCTGAACAACTGCTTTTGAAAACCAGCGTCAGCGGGGTAAATGCATAGCCAATGATTTAATTTGAGGCTTATAGTCATATTCCCTCATGTCGTGTTGCAGGTTCCGCGTATGATTGTCAACGTCGTTCAGATCCTGCCCATGGAGACTCTTAGGGAGGTCCAAAAGCCTACCCCAGGCTGCCTTCTTCAGCGGTGAGACTCCCTTTTCCCTCAATTCATCCAAACAAACCAGCTAGAGAGGAATAGGAGCCGCCAGATGAGAGCGCAGCATTGGAGTCAAGAACAATGCGGCTGTGCATCAGCCTTTATGAACTTAATCTTGCCAAATATTGACTCTGAATATATTAGAGATTATGTAACGCATAAAAGCAGGATGCGCAATTGCTCCTGTGTGGGTGGATGGCCAAGACATAATCCCCTTTTACATATAAAGTATGTTCAGTTTTTCCTGGTGTATCAGTGTGACAGGTGCTATATACTGCATCAAGCATGCTTCACTGATGACACACTTACACAACACAAAACCATTATGAATCTACATCAACTGTATAGCAACTGCAATCATTCCTATGGTGATTGAAACAGTACAAAATGTAATAAACAGCCACTAAGGTCTTTACAGTGCTGCAACATAAGGCAGATCCCTAAAATGAAATGCTGATAAAAGTTGTTGACCAAAGTCACAACAAAGTGACAAAACAGTCCTGTACCCATATTAGTCTACTTCTGAGGGTTGCCTTTGTGTGTATTTAGCTCCTGTACAGTAAGTAATAGACGAATTATATCTTATACATCACATAGTTGCTTAATTAGCAAGCACAGCATGTGACGCACAGCAAGAAGATCCTGGGTTTGAACCCCAGGGTTGTCCAACTTTGGGGGTTGTCCTCTGTGTGGAGTTTGCATGTTCTCCCTGTGTCTGCGTGGGTTTCCTCCAGGTGCTCCAGTTTCCTCCCACAGTCCAAAGACATGTAGGTCAGGTGAATCAGCCATACTAAATTGTCCCTAGTTGTGAATGTGTCGGTCCTGTGATGGACTGGTGGCCTGTCCAGGGTGTCTCCATGGACTGGCGGCCGGTCCAAGGTGTCTCCCCGCCTGCCACCCAATGACTGCTGGGATAGGCTCCAGCATCCCGTGACCCAAATTCAGATAAGCAGCTTGGATAATGGATGGACATCACATAGTTGTTTAATTAGGACTTCTGGTGAGAAATTATCTTTGTCTCTGTTCCAGATCTTTCTGCTCTTGCTTGATCAAACCAGTGGGCAGTTCTCCTGAGCTACGGGAGCTGCTGGAGGTCAATCTTGAGTTCCAGGTGGGGTTTATTTCTCTTAATCTATGGAGCTGCTTTGCATAATTGGAGGGATGTTTTCTCTTCAGCTAGTCACTCATAGGAGCTTTTGAGAAGTCTTGGACATCATAATTGTCAAACAACAGTGTGTGGACCCAAGCAATTTTTTTTCTTGCATCAGTTCCACGCTCCTTATTTGCAGCCAGTACTGTATGTTGCCTGTTGGTAATCATCAATGACGTGTGTAGAAAAATGCTGGAGAGTGCACTCATATTACACCACTTCCTCCCCCAGAAAAGACTCGAGCAGCTGCTGTACAGTGATCGTTTCTTCCAAGAAGACTTTGCCGTCGTGCTGCAGCCCTTTCTGAAACACGCTGACCCTCCCCGCCTCCCCGTAATGCACACACACACTTACAAACCTACCGTACATCAATGTGCTATACGTGAATGAACTCACTGAATGTGAAACATCTCACAGAAACACAGTTATCGACAAAATGAGAGTTGTGTAGGTAGTGCCTCTGTCTTCACTGGCACAAGGCTGAAAATGGGAAGGATGCCATTTTCCAAAGTCCGCTCAGGCCATCAGGAAATTAACATCAGTTTATGATTGTTCCCCCCTGAGCAGAACGGAAAGATCGACATGACCTTCTTCACCCATGACTGCTTCCACTTTACTATAAAGGGACATGAGGAGCTGGCCAAGGGCCTTTGGAATAACATGGTGGGCATCCAGCTTCACTGTACTAGCTGTGTTTTGGTAGCATTATATATAACCACTGCATTCAGAGCAATTGATCATGCACCATAAACAAATGCAAAACCAATACCCACCAAAGGAGGAAATATCACCAATAATCAAATTGCAAAAATCTTCTGCAACATCATCAACATAGACTCGAGCTTGAAAGAAGTGACTTTTTAGTTGCCTCTTGGAAGCACCTCCAGGTCTCATGCATCTTTCTCCCGCTTCCAGTTTCAGCCTGAAGGAGGGAAGTTTATGGTGAGCAGTTTCTCTGACCCCATCGACCTCATCTGTCCATCTTTGGTGAGATGTGTTTGAAAACTGAGACATGACAATTTCTTTACTAACCTAGGGCATCCATCATATATGATCAGCACTGTGCCAGCAAACGTTTCGCTAACTATGCAAAGATTTACACAGTGATTTTGCCAGCAAATAAATACTCGATAGAGCTATAAATCCCAGTCAGGAATTGTGCAGAAAAGCATTCATTTTTGTTTATATCTCTGTGAAAGATCCTATCTTTGGATGAATTACATCACTATTATTGTACTATTTATAACACGTTGAATTTATGTTGAACAAATGAAAATGTGGATTAGCTGAGTTCAAGTGTGTTTAACTTGCACCACATCTCTGCTTTCATATATTGCCAATAAAATAACCAGCCGAGACACAACATGATAAGAAATTTAATATTCCCTTCTCGGAGACAATTTTTGGTTTTGATAAAGCATCCTATCTGCACCTTAAAACTCTTTGGTAAAGACTAACATTATGGGGATCGTCTGGGTGGTGTAGCGGTCTATTCCGTTGCCTACCAACACGGGGCCCGCTGGTTCGAATCCCCATGTTACCTCTGGCTTGGTCGAGTATCCCTACAGACACAATTGGCCGTGTCTGCGGGTGGGAAGCCGGATGTGGGTATGTGTCCTGATCGTTGCACTAGCGCCTCCTCTAGTTGGTCAGGGCGCCTGTTCGGGGGGACTGGGGGGAATAGCGTGATTTTCCCACACGCTATGTCCCCCTGGCGAAACTCCTCACTCTCAGGTGAAAAGAAGCAGTTGGCAACTCCACATGTATCGGAGGAGACGTGTGGTAGTCTGCAGCCCTCCCCGGATTGGCAGAGGGGGTGGAGCAGTGACCGGGACGCCTCGGAAGAGTGGAGTAATTGGCCCGATACAACTGGGGAGAAAAAGGGGGGGGGATCCAAAAAAAGACTAACATTTATCATTTTCTTCCCAACCCTCAACCTCTCACATTGTTTTGTCGGTCCAATAGTTGTTGTGGTGCTTGACAAGTTATATTAAAGGTACACTTACAGTTCATGTGGCACGGTGGCGCAGTGGTTAGTGCAGTCGCCTCACAGCAAGAAGGTCCTGGGTTCAAGCCCTTGGGTAGTCCAACCTTGGGGGTCGTCCCGGGTCATCCTCTGTGTGGAGTTTGCATGTTCTCCCCGTGTCTGCGTGGGTTTCCTCTGGGTGCTCCGGTTTCCTCCCACAGTCCAAAGACATGTAGGCTAGGTGAATCGGCTGTACTAAATTGTCCCTAGGTGTGAATGTGTGTGTGTGTGTGTGTGTGTGTGTGTGTGTGTGTGTGTGTGTGTGTGTGTGTGTGTGTGTGTGTGTGTGTGTGTGTGTGTGTGTGTGTGTGTGTGTGTGTGTGTGTGTGTCGGCCCTGTGATGGCCTGGTGGCCTGTCCGGGCTGTCTCCCCGCCTGCCGCCCAATGACTGCTGGGATAGGCTCCAGCATCCCCGCGACCCTGAGAGCAGGATACGCGGTTTGGATAATGGATGGACTTACAGTTCATATAACTGACATGTGGAACAGTGACATTAAAAATCAAACAGGCACAGCTGAATGTGGTGCAGATTGAACTCACTCACACTCGAGCATTCGGCATGTCTGTATTGTGTTTGTAGGACCATCCGTACATCTTCACCCGGCCAAGTGCAGCTAAAACAGACCAGTCGCCTCCTCCGGACCGCCCAAAGTCCGGTGCTCCATCACAAGCAGCTCTTCTCCTGTTGCTCCTGCTCCTTGCCACGTTTGGGGTTGTTGCAGTTGTATAGCTCTTGTCTGGACTACTGTATTTTTGTATACCAATGTCGGTGCTGTGTTGGTTATGGCTGCGGCAGGGAAATCAGAGGCAGAGGAAATTTGCCCCTCACAAGTACATACGTTTGTTTTTTCTTTGTCTTAGGTCGAGGACAAATGACAACAAATTATTACTGTGATCTATAAGATGATGTAATGGGACGAACACCACAACGCCTTGCAATTTAGTCATTATCCTGTGCCACCACCTGAAATCTTAAATTTTTAGTGAAACGGGCCAAATGCTACCTTTGAGGGCGGATCAGGCTGTCGCAACGCCCCAGGAGACATTGTAGACCACAACTGTTCAAGCTTTTAACCAGAAACATAGTTATTGGTACCAAGAAGATTTCCATCTGAATGGATCTGACCTGAATTATGTCAGCTGGGGCTCACTTACTCTTCCTGCCCAAGTGCTGCCATGTTCGGTGTAATTGCTGAAAAGCTGCCGAAAGAGTTTTAATTTTTTTTTTTTTTTTGGTATCATTTTGTGATATTACAGTCATGTAATCGAATATTTCATCCTTCATCGTTTTAGAGAACACAAACTATGTTGACCCAGAGACGGAAACTGACTTTCTTTTTTGACTTTCATCTATGCAGGGAAGATCAACTATTCACACAGGCTCATTTTCAGCAGTACCCAGCTTATCATTAACACCAATGCATGCATTCACGCCGATGGACCAGGTCATTGCAACCATCATCTTCTACTCCACTGAGCGGCTACCTTGCTCACCGGGTGTCAAAAACAATGATCATCGCAGGGGAAATACCTTATCTGTAGTCTGCAGATGCACAAAACCAAGTCACAAGCTTGCCTCTCAAACCCCTGTGTACTTTGTATGGATTGCCCTCCAATAGCTGTGTTTCTCATAACCTGAGCGTTCGAGGCCACATTTTCATTTTCTGCAGCTGATCTCCACAATGTGCTCTGACGCTGCAAGGAGTAGAACAACTAGATAGATCCTATTTGATGGTGAGCACGTGAACAATATTATTGACCCATGCATTCAGACTTTCCCCATTCAGAGTAGGAAGCCATGCGATGCAATCAGTCAGCGGTGTTAAACAACCCCTTCATCCTCTATCTCATAACATGGAGCATGTGTGATGACTATAAATGACACAGAGCAGCAAGGCGGATGAAAGCTGTGTTTAGTTCATCTCGTGTTACTTGGATTTGCTTAGAAATGTTAATTTGGCTCTATTGTGTCTATTGAATGAAAAGATGGAAACCATGTGTATTCAACATTGCAGAGTTGAATGAGAGCCGAAGCGGGTGCTTTTGAAAACCCGGTTTCAGAATAAACATGTCGTGCATGACAATAATACATATGGGGATCACCTAATGACCTAGGATCAAGATATCCCGTTTTGTTTTGTTCATGGTGAAAAGAGTTGGAGGAGATGGTGACCTCAGTACTACACAAAAAAATGACAAGACGTTATGTAAAACAACCCATCAGTATGTATTCAAGGAATAGGAATAAATAAATGTCTAATAAAGACATTTAAAACACTATAATTGTTGATGAGACATGATTGTTAACAATTGCCAGTTAATATATATTTTGACTGATCTTAAACTTTCAGATATGACAAGTTGTACAGTGTTTGACGTGCATTTAGTATTCAGGCCTACTTTCCCATATCTTCCAGTACTTCTCATGGATGACTCCGTGAGATGAATTTGAATCAGTACAGGTGTCACTGAATTCAAATATGAACAGTAACACTTTATATGAAGGGGTGTGCAGGAGACTTAATGTGTAAACAGAATCATTACTGGTTGATACAGGACAAAATTTGTGCCGCAAATTTGCCTTTATTGTTTCTGCGAGAGCTTTACGAGATCTGTGCAAGCTCCGTGCGTGGTGTGATAGGAAATTTGAAGCAGCAAACATCTTGAAGCCCACGCCTGGGAAACTTTTCACCATCTGTCATTTTAATGAATGTGTAGGTAACAAGCGAGCAAATTGCACAACTCTCATGGCACTACCTGTTCATATTTCTCCAAAAATATATTGCGAATTAGTAAAGGGATAGCATAGCCCACCCAGATCTGGGGGGGATTACTTCTGTTTGCAGGATTTCTGAATTTCCACAGGTCACTGATGATCCATTAAAATCCATTTGAACTCATAACTTGTTGGATTACACTGCGTACAAAACTCAATGCCATAACTTCTAATGCCTCTGGGATTGATTTGCCATCCAAAAAAAAAAAATCAGCAAGGCTCATTAACAATAGGTTGTGTGTAATGAAGATTTGGGAATAATTTGTCTTTGCGGACCGATCAAAGACAAATGGGAATTAAGTATGATGAATATCTGTGTTGGTGTATCTGTAAGATCTAAAAATAATTTGTCATGAAATGCATTCATGTCAAGGTTGCATACATACCTATTCCCCTTACTTCTTATTTATTCTCCTTATCTCAGGCCTTGTGCTGTCTTGAAGACATAATATTTGCTATCGTGCAACCAGTCCCTTAGCTGTGACTATATTGTGCGTTCCCACAATATTGCTGTGAAATGTTTTGTAGAACCTGAGGTAGGTTTGGACTGGCTTGGTTTTGAAGTGGGCTTTTTTTTCTTTTCTTTTTTTTAGGCTGCACCGTGCACGTCCAGATTTCTGCTTGCCTTGTTTGTTGTTAATAATTTGTATGACTGTTTCCCTTTATGAGATTTGGTTACCGTTCTGTGAGAGAGCAAGTGGTAAAAACAGCCCTCCAAAGTTATTAGTGTCGGTATTTAAGCTCTGCAGTAGAAGTATGAATTACTTCTTGTTCAATAAAACCCAGCTTTGTTTTCTTATTCCTGTCATCTTCCGCTATCTACCGCCTTCTGCTTCAGGGTCAAGAGGGGTCATACAGCAAAACTCTCCATGGAGTTGCAGTTCATGAATTGTTGAACGGCCGTTGAGATCCAAAGGACATGGTGGATTAAAAATGTATTGGGGTCTCTTACATCCACCTCTCTCTCATTTTTGTCTACATGTTAAAGAAGACTACCATCACAACTTTTTTCTTTCCGTTTTGGCAGCGTATAAAGAGGTACTGCCATACATACTAAAGGGATAGTAGTTCCTTAACTCTTCTTGTAACATGAACATGGTTTAGCAAATAAATAACGATAAAAAACCAAAAATAAGGCCTGGGTCAGAAATTCCCTTCAGAATACTGTCAATCAGGGCGTCGGGATAGCGAAGCGGTCTATTCCATTGCCTACCAACACGGGGATCGCCGGTTCAAATCTCCATGTTACCTCCGGCTTTGTCGGACGTCCCTACAGACACAATTGGCCGTGTCTGCGGGTGGGAAGCTGGATGTGGGTATGTGTCCTAGTCACTGCACTAGCGCCTTCTCTGATTGGCCGGAGCACCTGTTCAGGGGGGAGGGGAAACTGGGGGAATAGAGTGAACCTCCCGCGCGCAACATCCCCCCTGGCGAAACTCCTCACTGTCAGGTGAAAAGAAGTGGCTGGCGATTCCGCGTGTATCAGAGGATGCATGTGATAGTCTGCAGCTCTCCCCGGATCAGCAGAGGGGGTGGAGCAGCGACCGGGATGGCTCGGAAAATAGGGTAATAGGCTCTGTGCATAACTGTAGTCCACTGACTTCTGGTTTCTACTGCCGCGGTCATACCAGTTCCCTGTTTGTTGGCGTGTGCTATACACAATGGTGTAGAGCCGAAGGAACGGAGAAGACCGTAGGTTCACACTTTAGCCGTGTAGGCAACTTTCTTTAATCAACGGTAAATCAGAGAGACAACAAAACCACAGCTCGACTCAGCGGAGGCGGCAAGAATCATCAGAAAACTGGCTGAACAACCATAACTTAACCCTGCGTTAACCTGCCAGGGCAACCCTGACTTAACCCTTAGTTCCTGGGGTGAATTCTATCCCCAATACGTGTCCACCACAATGGCATATTTTTCGTGATGCCTGCAAGATTTACTATGGATAAATGTCAGCGACATGCACAGAATTGTCGACAAACTTTCACCTGCACCTAACAGGAAACGGGTGAACAGTTTCAAGTTGTACATATTGTGATGTTCAGTATTAGGGGAATACACCTTTAAGGACACAGGGAATTATGGGATAGTAAAACAGAGCAACCACGGGAGCGGGAAGGTAGACGAGGGTCAGTCGGATTATGTGCACGTTATGCACCGAGCGAAATAAACATGCCGAAGTTCTATGGCTAATTCAGAAATGGTGTTATCATCTGTGAGAGTGAAAAGTAGGTCATTACACATATCAAGTTACGTCCACAATTACGAGGATGAGTATCCTCATCCTCGTAATTGTGTCATAACAACTTGAAACTTTTCACCTGTTTGCTAGGTGCAGGTGAAAGTTTGTCGACAATCCTGTGCATGTCGTTGACATTTATCCATGGTAAGTCTTGCAGGCATCACGAAAACTATGCCATTGTCAATAATACATGCCAACAAACAGGAAACTGGTATGACCGCTGAAGTAGAAACCAGAAGTCCGTGGACTACAGTTATGCACAGAGGCGATTGGCCAAGTACAATTGGGGGGGGGGGATACTGTCAATCAGAGAAACCTAGCTTTCCACCACGGAGACATTCACCAACATAGAGATCCTCAAACGTTGTGGAAAAGGGAAATGAAGCTGGCCCAATAACAGCCTGACTCCATTCTGGCAGAGGAGCTAAACCAGTTTAACGTGAGATTGGCATTTAGTGACAAACTGAGCGAATTTAGAGTTGATTCAGAGGGCAGTCAGATCCAGGCTGCTGAAATGGACATCTGGAGAACTCCCGAACAGACAAACGAGAGGAAAAGTCATGGGCCGGACTGCATCAGTGGCCAACTGCTTAGTAACTGTGCTCTGTTTTCATGTGGTGTTTTCACATTTATTTTCCAGCTCTCCTTATCAGATTAAAGTTCCTATGTGATGAAAAGAATCCGTAGTTGTTCAAGTGGCTGAGGTTCTATCACCAAAGGTGCTGAATGATTATTTTCCCATGGCGCTTACCTCATTAGTTATGAAACGTTTTAAACGAGTTGTGAAGAGGAGCTTACTGGCCATGACAGAGCGTAATTGACCAACTCTGATTCACATTTCAAACAAGGAAGGGGTCAGAGGATGCCACAGTGACATTGCTGGATTTTGTTATTGGGCATCTGGAGGCCAAGAAGACGCATGTATGCTTATGCTTTGTTGATTTCTCATCAGCTTTCAAGTGCATGCAGCCCCGTATCCTAACTCGCGGGCTTTCTAAAATATCTGGCATTGGCTTTGGCCCTATGTGTTGGCTGGTTGACTTCATGACAACGAGGTCACAGGGAACCTGTGTTAATGACACTGTGTCTGAGGCCCTGATGTGTTCTACAGGATCAGCCTGGGGGTGCGTTTTGTCACCTTTGTTATTTGTGCTCTACACCAATGACTGCCAGAGTATGTTTGAGTCAAAGTTCATAATCAAGTTTGCTGATGATTCAGTGATTGTCAGCCTCCTGCAGGACCACGAGGTGGGCCATGGTCCAGCCTTAGATGATTCCATCAAATGGTGTGATGACTCATACTTGCAACTCTTATTGACTCTTATCGACCTTCGCCGAAATCCTCCTGTCACAGCACTGACATTTATCATTGGCATTGCTGTGGAGACAGTAAGCCAATATACTTGGGCACCATCCTGGATGATAAAATGACTTTTGATGCCAACACTGAGTCAATCTTCAAAAAGGCCAATCAGAGACTGTTTTTCTTGAAAAAAATGGTGGGTTTTAATGTTGACAGGTCACTCTTGAAAAATGTTTTATTCAACTTTTATTGAGTCAATTTTAACTTTTGCAATGATTTGTTGGTTTGGCAACCTCAGCATGGTTAGCAAAAATAGACTGGGGAAGATTGTCAAACTTTGCCAAAAGAACATTGGCAACAACTAGAATGATTTTGGCCATGTTCAAGTTAGAGCCACTCAGAGGGCAAAAGTCATTCTGGCCGATCCTCAGCACCCTCTTCATGTAAAGTCCTGACTCCTGCCATCAGGGAGGAGGTACATTTTACCTAGGAGGGCCAAATCAAACAGAGATCTGAGACCATTTGTTCCTTCGGCTGCTGGGTTTTTAAACAAGCTGTAGGCCTGGTTGCTATTATATGCACACACACACTTTAACAAAGACTGATGGACTCTTAGTGTTTTTATTGCTCATTGCAACTTTATTATGATGACATCTTTTGTATGTTATATGTATTTGTCTTTTATGTATTTATTTTATGACGTGTATTGGTTGTGTTGACTACTGTTGGCAAGCCAAAATGCCCCTCGGGGACAATAAAGACTATCCAATCCAAATGAAACCACCAATAATCTCCATTTTAACGTCATAGTCATAAATCTAAAAACGATGTCTGAAATCACATGTAAACCCATGTTCCACTTCACTCCTATGTCTGTCTGTCTGTCTGTCTATCTGTCTATCTATCTATCTATCTATCTATCTATCTATCTATCTATCTATCTATCTATCTATCTATCTATCTATCTATCTATCTATCTATCTATCTATCTATCTATCTATCTATCTATCTATCTATCTATCTATCTATCTATCTATCTATCTATCTATCTATCTATCTATCTATCTATCTATCTATCTATCGCTGGAGGGGTTAGGTGGCCATTACTTCATTTGTCATATCACATTTGCAGTTGTTAATTGAACTTGTCAGTTGCATTGATGGGTTATGAAAAGAAAAAAGAATCCTTTCATTCCATCCCTATTCAAGCCACCTGCTTCACAAAATGAATAAACCTGGTCAGCGTAAGCGCTATTATCAACTGTCACCTAGCAACTCATTCAGGTAGTCAAGACACGAGATCAGCAAATGAGATGATAGGAGTCTTTGTCCTGGGCAAGCATGAGTAAATGATACAAATAAATGGAGAGGGAGGATTTGATTACATGGGTGTAAATGTGTGTGTGTGTGTGTGTGTGTGTGTGTGTGTGTGTGTGTGTGTGTGTGTGTGTGTGTGTGTGTGTGTGTGTGTGTGTGTGTGTGTGTGTGTGTGTGTAGGTGTGTAATTTGTCCGTGTGAATATTGCTAAATAGAAACCGAACCGCTCCGAGGATATAGGTTATTTGCTCTGCTTGATGACTTTGCGTATTATTTTTTTTCTTATTTAGTTTCACATACACCATTGTTACATTAGCAACGCTTTGCAAAGTGTGATTCATTTGAAGTGATTGAGTGAAATATAAGACTGATACCCATTCACCACGTCCACACATATTCTGCATTTTAATCTCTTATTTGTCAACCGTTTATTGACATTTCCACCTGCTCAACACTTTTATGGTGTTGTTCATTACACCTCTTTTGACTAGATGATTTTCTGGTGTTGTCTACCCACCAACATTAAAATAAAGAAATCTTTCCCTAGGAGAGGTAAGCACAAATACTCTGCAGAAAAGCTGCATAGATCTCAAAAGTAACCCGGATGTTCGTACCCATCTTATTTCTACCTATGTATGACAGATTTGGACTCCTGATTTGAATGAGCCAACTGAAAACCTCAAGGTGTTGATTATTTTGAATTATTTTTTTTCTTTTCAACTGAGTAATTGAAATGTATAAACAGGTGGAAAAAGTTATCGTCATATGAAGTTGTCATTAGAAACTGAAAAATCGTATGGTATATATAATCACGCTGTTTTTGTTACATGAAATTTGAAAGCGTTCAAAATGTATTATATGTTTGTTTATCATAATTTGGATCTCTCTCCTGTTACCTTTCAGTGTTTGCTGGTTTGCTGATAAGAAACTGTAAATAAAATGTGCCTTGTCCTGACTTGTAAAAGGCTGTTGAATCCGGGGACGGTGTTATTGTATTTGCCTTTGCGTATTAAAATTCAGTTGATAAGCGTAATTGGGATCGAGCGCGCCCTCGGTGCTGACGTCATTTCCCTTTTTGTTCGCCCCCACCGATATAAACGGACGCCGCCTCGGTCGGACGTCGGTGCTGACTGAGGCAAGAGGACGGCGGTGTTGGGGTGGGGGGGAAGCTGGTGCAGAGGGAGTCAGTTCTCCAGAATTAAAGGAGAAAGAGGACCAAGTTTTGGCTGGGTATGCGTCCATAACTCACCGACTTCGTTCAAATCTCATCTTTTCCTGACACGGGCTTTGCCATTGTCTATACCCGGAGAGAGCTGCCGTGGCCCATTTAGCGAAGATGGTCGCAAGAGGATTGTTCGTATTGGCCGTCACATTTAACTGCGGTAAGACGGATTTCCAGTCTTGCTGAAGTAATTTCATGTCACAGCGAAGGTCTTTTCAGATGTCAGACAGGTTCTGCTGTCTGTTTATGTGTCCTCTTTTCCGAGTACCAAGGACAGCGTCCGAGTAAGGCGTTAGCTTTGAGACCCTTGCACTGTGTAGATGGGGCACATTTCACCTGCGCCTCTGTCGTTTTCCCCGCTATGTCTTTCCGACTGTCAGTAAACTGTTTGTTGTTCACAGCTTTGTCTGCTGTTTGAACTGGTGGGCAGATAAATAATTGATGTCCAGGGATCCAATTATAAGATAAGGAAAAACAAAATCACAAGATATGTGACGTTCCTCTCTTGTTATTCCCCCCCCCCCATTAGTTCTGTCATTGCCAGTGACTACAAGTCACCTGGAGAATGAAGACGTCAAGGTAAAGAACAATTCCGTTTTTTTTGTTTTCTATGTATTATTGGTAATAATAATAATATACGATTATAATAAAAATAGAATCATTAGTATATGTGTTATTGTAATTATCCGTCGCTAGTAGCAGCAGCGTAGTATTAGTAGAATAAGCATTTAGTCTACAGATAAATATGTCTGCCTGAATGTATTATATGATAAATTGTATTAATCTATTGATTTAAAGCAACAACTTCTCTAAGGCCTGTTCTATCACATTTTCCTCAGTCAGTTGGGGGCCGAGAAGCACTTGGGTCAAGTAATTTGTCCTGTGTTTAATTTCTCAACCAACTGGGGCAAGCTCGATATGACTTTGTCAAAGGCAGTGGATACTGTTCCTGAAGTCATGACCTCGGAGAGAGAGAGAGGGTGAGAGAGAGGATTAGCATATCAAGAAAGATGAGAACATGACAAAAACCAGGGGAAGGGCACAGTGGAAATAAGAGATATGACTGAGTGACAGATCACAGATCCAAGAGATGCAACTAGGACACTTGAAGAAATGATTGGTGGAAACAGTCAGACTTGCAGGGCTGGCTAATCCCTGAATTTACTCTCATCGAATTTAAGAGTCTCCTATTTTGGGAGTAGAGAGCAGGCACAATGTTTCGTGGTATATGCAGTGGATATTTCTAAGACAGAAAAACTCTTAAGAGTGTACTGTAAGTGTTATAAGTGATTAAGTAGTCACACACACAGTGAATATAAATGAAAGGCAAGTGGATAACTATAGCTGCATTAAGTACTAGTGCATTACCAACCACATTAGCACTTGTTGTATTCAATAAAACTGAAAGCAAGGCCAGTTTATTTGTATTGCACATTTCAATCACAAACCCAATTCAAAGTACTTTATATGAGGCATGAAAAGATAAATGTTAAATGGACTGCATTTATATAGACTTTTCTAGTCTACCGACCACTCAAAGCACTTTACAGTGTATGCCTTACATTCACCCATTCACACACACATTCATACACTGATGGTGGAGGCTGCCATGCAAGGTGCCAACCTGCTCATCAGGAGCAATTAGGGGTTCAGTGTCTTGCTCAAGGACACTTTGACACACTCTCTGCAGGAACCGGGGATCAAACTAGCAACCTTCCGATTACTAGACGACCCACTCTACCTCCTGAGCCATGCCACCCCACAAGGCATGAAAGAAATTTAAAAAAGAAAGTAAAAGAGAAATAAGTAGAGAAATAAATAGCATAAAAAAATAAAAGGGGCAAAGTGCAAGGATCGAAGTGCACAGACAGTGGAGAATCTAAAGGTTTAAAAGTGGTCAGATTTGGGGTAAATCTTCTATCTTTTCTAAGATTATTCCAGGTCACACAATAACTAAATATTGCTTCGCCATGTTATGTTTTCTATCTGGGAATAGTTAGCAGACTGTTCCCAGTTGACCTGAGAGGTGGAGAGGGTTCATAAGGGAAAAGCAAGTTGGAGATGTATTTTGGTCCTAAACCATTGACAGATTTACAGACTCAAATTCTCACAGAAGTCACCCCATCGGAGTCATGTACAGTAACTTCATGTAACAAGACCAACAGGAAACCACTATGGTTAGTGTGTTTAACCATTCTATGCTCTCTCTGTCCATCCAGGTGATGAAATGCATTGTGGAGGCGCTAGCAGATGTGTTATCAAGGCCACACCCCTTGCCTGTCAGTCAGGAGTGCCTTGTCACACTGAGGACAGGTAAGCCCCCCACTGCTCAGAAAACTGGGTTTCATTAATGAGACAGCAACTAAAATTTGCACCTCATGTGTGCAGCTCACCATCAGTCAACTGAGAGAAATCAGCTCTACAATCCCCCAAAACTCTGTCTCCTAATGGAACCAGTGTTTGCTCTCATTTTAATCCTAAATGTGCAGTGCTCGTGCCGTAAAGCAATTAATGCTCACTAGATAGAGTACAAAGCAGAGCACTATACAGGGTCACTGGGACTCCTAGTCCAGGCTATTACATTACAAGCCATTGTGTTACCTTGACGCTGTCCTTGATGGAACAAAAAAAATCAATTGTAGCATTACTCACGCAGCTATTGTTACTGAGCTGGGGCTGCGGTATGGAAACAGCACACCAAAGTAAGTGTGGAAGGAGAGGGAGGTGCAGAGCAGGAGAGAGAAAGGGAGTCAAAGTCACGAGTGTGAAGTGGCAGGAAAGAAACCCCAAAGAGAATAACAGAGCAAAGAGCTCAAAGAGAATTAGGTAAAAAAAAAAAAAGAGAGAGCTCAATGGATGTATGTATCTATCTGCCCATCTGTATGGACGGGCAGATAGATTGGTACATATAGGTAGATAGTAGGTAGATAGATAGTCGGGACCGCTTGCTGCATACGCAGTACTCTTAGTGGGTCAGCAGAAAGACCAGTCACTGCTCAGTGCTGCTGTAATTCACTAGAGTCATTTCTCTGGGTCAGGATGATTAACTGTGCTTCTGCTTCCAAAGCAGTAAATTTCAGGGCAATTAACTCTGATGAACACTGAGGCAAAGTGCTGAGTCTTGTGAACAGGCAAAGGCAGTAGATGTGCACCTGTGTGTTAGTCCTGAAGCATTGCTTAATTACTTAAGTCGGAAGAGTGTGTGTGTGTGTGTGTGTGTGTGTGTGTGTGTATGTTTAACTAGTTGTTTACACTCCTTTTTCAGCTACCCTGTTATCTTAATTGTGTTTGTGTGTATTTGTGCATGCATGTGTGTGTATGTGTGCGTGCGTGTGCACTTGTGCACGTGCAAATTTGCATTCTGCAGATAACAGGCTTGTTTCCATCCTTCGCCACCGCAACTTTCTCAAAGAGCTCCAGGACATCGCCGTTCAAGGTGAGCCACAGATCCTTGGCACATCTCTGAGATCTGAACATACTGCAGTCCTGAGTGGTTTTGGGTGCTTTGGAAGAAGTGCTCATTATATCGGTAGCGTGTGAATAAGTAGGTTTGCTTGGAAGGGACTTGTGAAGTACCTGATCTGGTCATATATGATTATGAAGACCATAAAAGAGATACAGAAGGGATGACTTTATCACTTAATAACCTTGATTTGGATCCTAGGGGCCAATGAGAGAGCTCAGCCTCAGGTTGACAGCACCGTCCCTGATCTTGTGACCCAAATTCCTCAGACCACAGACAATGTTGCAGGTAAGTTACATTAACATTATGAGACATGGTAAGAAAATCTGTGTCAAGGTGCTAACACAGGGCAAGTCCTTTCACTTTGTGAAGAAGGGCGCAGGCATAAAATATTACATCCCATCCATCCATTATCCAAGCTGCTTATCCTAATTAGGGTCACAGGATGCTGGAGCCTATCCAAGCAGTCATTGGGTGGCAGGTGGGGAGACACCCTGGACAGGCCGCCAGGCCATCACAGGGCTGACACATTCACACCTAGGGAAAATTTAGTATGACTCAGTCACCTGACCTCCATGTCTTTGGACTCTGGGAGGAAACCCACACAGACGCAGGGAGAACATACAAACTCCACACAGAGAACGACCCGGGATGACCCCCAAGGTTGGACAACCCCGGGGTTCGAACCCAGGACCTTCTTGCTGTGAGGCGACCATACTAACCACTGCACTACGTGCCGCCAAAATATTTCATAAAAGCTTTTATTTATAAGAGTTTTTGCTGAGCTCATGAAGATGTTCCTTCTGAGTTGTGTTGTGTATTTCAGAATCAGAATCAGAATGTCACGATTCACCAGATTTGGTCTCCTCTATGCAGAGGACATTGAAATAGCACATTAAGATGCACCAACTGTCAAAATGTTTCATTGCCTTCCATTTCCAGTAAAGCAGGGTTGACATCTTCTTTTGTGAATGCATTTTGGGACTTGTGGAGGTGGGACACAAAGTAGATACGGCTGATTCTTTCAGTCGACAGAATTAGGCCATAAATAAGGCTTCTCTGCCTGACGGTACACGTCTATTCCAGCGACTGTCAGTCTCTCTGGGAAGCACACCATTAAAAGTGTGCCACATCTTTGAACTCTAAGAAAAGGCAATACAAAAAAGTAAGTGATGACCAATACCTGCAATGTAGGCAGAATACCGGTCCCACCACACAATGTAAGATAATGTGAAAAGCTTTTGCTAGCACTTTACATTAAAGGTTCATTAAATGTGGAAAAGTTTGTGTTTGAATTTGCAATAGAAGATTTATTTTTTTAATTTGTATAATTCAGTTATCCTATTCTGCATTTTGAATATAGGGATTGATCCCGCTGGCTCCCAGCCTACAAACCCTAGTCACTTCCTTTAATGGAAAACATGAATTTGATATTCAATTCCAGTAGTACTTTTTCTGAAAGTACCTTCTCTAGTGTTGTAGGAAAATCAATATCCACCTAGTGATATATATCTCCCGCTTTTCCCCTCTGTTAGATCAATCCATGTTCGAGGCTTTGGGTGGACCCGGTGAAAGGTCTATCCTAGCCCAGAAGAGGAGGACAGAAGCAGCGGACAAAGAGCAAGCAGAGGATGAGAGCCTCAAAGATAAAAAGTCCCAGGAGCAAGGAGAACAAGAGAAGAGGGATGGAGATGAGAGTGCACACCATCATATCTCTGACTCCACAGAGGACTGGAGTGAGGGCAAGGCTGGAAAGAGGAAGGAGAAAGGAGCTGAAGAAGATGAGGAGACACGAGCCCACTCAGAGCAGAACTCGGATGAGGGATTCCAGGAGGAAAACATGGCCAAGGACAAAAAAGGCAAGCTATTTTCATTATTTTTTCCTCCTACCTGTCTTATGTTTTGTAAGCTTGCCTTTTATCTCCAGCTGTTCATGTATTTATTTTTTTGGACAAAAAAAAAAAAAAAAAAAAAAAAAACGAGGCCTTGGCTGCAAAAGGTTGAATGACAGATGTAATGCAAACACACATATGCAGAGCATGTCGCAGTCAAGTCTTTCTTGACTTGAGCAATATATAAGACCCATCAAAATGAATGCTATTTACCAAAACAGGACAGAAAGCAGCATCTTGAGCAGGAAAGAGTGCAGAAATACTGCCTTTTAGATGGAGGCTCCCACCCTGCAGCATTAGATGATTGATAGAAGTGCCTCCATCTAGGTGATGAATTTCAGCTCGTTCACTAACCCCCCCCACCCCACACTTCCCATTGTGGAATCAGGCCAACGACACTCTGACAGCATGCCAATAGAACTGATAAAGAAACAGAGTGTCCCTAGAATTCAAATGAGCAGATCTGCCATCTACCATAGACAATCATTCTTAATCTTCGAGATCCAACCCAGGGGTACATAAAGAAAAAGAAATGATTGAAAAAGTGAGACAAAGAAACTCCTCATTATGTCCATTGATTATTTATAAGAACTCAGTCCAGTTTAGGGTTGTTGGAGCCCATCTATGTAAGCATTGTGCAGAAGGCAGGGAGGCACCCTGGACAGGTTACTAGGACCATCACATACAGTCATACTTTGCAGACTCCAGTTCACCTTACATTGCATGTCTTTGGAGTGTAGGAGGAAACCAGAGTAAACCCACCAAACACAGCGAGAACATGCAAACGCCACACAAATGGCCTGGAATTGAACCCAGGAGCCTCTTGCCATTGGACAGTAATGCTAACTGCTAAGCTGCTGTGCTACCCTCTTCATCATGTGCTATCCTCAAATTTTCATAATGAGAACATGAATCTACGAAAAACAGTGGTTGAAAAATATATCTTGAAAATAAGATACTTGGAAAACCCAGTCGAGCATAGCTCTCATAGCACAATTGAATACATATAGATAGATGTGACTAACATATATTAGAGCAGCTGGAGGTGTCCATTCCAATTAGATATATGCTATCGCATCATTAAAAAAATAAAAACAAAACAACAAATATCCAAGCTCATAATGAGGCAAGATTAGACATTTGTTTCAAACAATAAGTTCCATTTATACTTTTAGACTCGGAGTACAGAGACACCGTGGGCAAAGCTGCCAGCTGGCAAGAAATATTTCATTAGTGGAAGTGGGATCTTGCTGATGGTTGGGAACATTGAACAAAAAGTCCAAGATGTGTCAGCAGAGAAGCAGATAGAGAGAAAGAGACAGATGGTTGAGAGATGATGCTCTTTTTTATATTCTCAGGTAATGAATCCAATGAAAAGAGAAATATGGCTGGAAACATGTCAGAGGAGAAGAAATCTGCTGAGGATGAGGATGAGGAAACAAGAGAGGAGCTGGTAGAGAAGAAGAGGAGAGGGGATGAAGGAGCAAAAAAAAGATCGCTTTTCTCACATCATGGTCCGCAGACGGAGAGCGAGGAAGAGGACTGGCTGGAGGGTATGAAGACAGAGAGTGAAGAGGACACAAAGCGGTCGATCAAGAGGTCAAAGAGCTTGCCCACGAAGAAGAGTGCAGGGGATAAGAAGCCCAGCGCTCAGCAAGAAGTGGCTCATCACTCCAAGGAGGTCATGGGGGAAGAGGAAAACACCATAAAGGAAGCACATAGGAGTCCAGAGGAGAAGGAGCTGCAGATGATGGCTCGGAGGGCTCCCGAAGAGAGGAGGGGGTTAGAGGAAGAGGGGAGTGCTAGCAGGAAATCTGAGGTGTGTTTTCCATCCTATTATGTAGTAACTGAAGAAATTCGCAGCCTCGATATTAGCTTAGCTATTATTCAAAGTTTGTTAATAATGATAATACTCACCCATAACATTTATTTCTTTTAGCTTTTGACCATAAGACATCGAAACTCATAATTTGATGGCTGGAGTGCAGTATGTTTTGGGTTTATAGCTAGCTCAGGGTCACATCACTGAATCAGATGCCTATGAATTCGAGACTGCACCATATTTATGGGAAGGATTTGATGCTATAGCTACAATCTCATAAGGCTACAAGATTCAGTGTTTGGCAAAGTATTAAAAGGAAGTTCTCAAGAGGCTGGTTGTGTCGATGACAGAGGCTGGAGTGGATTTTCTAAAATGAATGTTTGTTTCTGCACAATGCCAGGATAATGTCATGTAAATCTTAGTTTCATATGTATATGGATGAATTTACTTTTGCTGACAATACTTCAGTATTGTTAGCTAAAGTAAAAATGCATATACATCCAGTTATTTGCTGTAGCACCAATCTATTTTTTTTCTTGACACTTGCTGTTCTGCCTATACATTTGCAGGAGCCAGAGATTGAAAGCTTGGCAGCCATTGAGTCGGAGCTTGAAGGCGTCGCCCAGAAACTCCATGAACTCAGACGAGGCTAAGAGGAGACCAACACAAAGCCTCACATCACAATCTTCTTTGCCTCTTACTCTTTCTCCGCCTAACCTGCAGCCTCGGTTTTAAACAGGTTCATGGCTGTGAATAACAGATAAGATTTTATGTTTGGCTGATTCTTAAGAATGCCCACTTGTGCCATGCTGCTGTAACACCCCCCCCCCCATGACAAACAGTCCCTTACCTATAGGAACATAGATGCACAATGCAGCTAAACATGCGCACTATCGACTATAATGACAACCTATACCCTGCACACATGCATACAGAACATGTGTGCAAATGCAGACAGCAAGATGTTTATGGAACTTTATTCCTGTGACATTGATTAATAATAATTTGCTCTCTCTCTCTCTCTCTCTCTCTCTCTCTCTCTCTCTCTCTCTCTCTCGCGCTTTCTCTAGGCTTTAGCATAATATTTCCTGCCTGCTTTTCGGACAATGTTAGCGCTGTGGTTTGAATCATGTGAAAAGTAAAGGCAGTTACAATTATATTCTGTGCTAAACAGGTGGGGTTGTGCAAAGATTTCATGTATACATGTACAAAGCTACTGATTCTTTCCGGAAGCTATGGTTGGTTATCATAGCTAGAGTTTAAAACAGTGATGCAAAGGCAATAACTGAATATTTTTAACAGATGGATGGATGTAATCTAAAACTGTATGGTGTTTATGTAAGAAAAACAAATAAATTGGATAATTTATCTGGGGACCTCAGTCTGAATAAATCCTTTGGGGCTGCTAGGATTTTATTGACTTTAACAGTAATAGTCACACAGTAAACTTCATTGACATCTACTGCTTTGCAGCTTTACTGAGCTTACAGATGAATCCCAATGGGGCAGTGAATTATTATGGTTGCATGGTCTTCAGGATAGTCTCATCGACTGCCTTTCTTAAATCTGTTATTTGCGGCATGGTGGCACAGTGGTTATCGCGGTCACTTCACAGCAAGAAGGTCCTGGGTTCGAACCCTGGGGTTGTCCAACCTTGGGCATCATCCCAGGTCGTCCTCTGTGTGGAGTTTGCATGTCCTCCCCATGTCTGTGTGGGTTTCCTCCGGGTGCTCCGGTTTCCTCCCACAGTCCAAAGTCATGCAGATCAGGGGAATCAACTGTACTAAATTGTCCCTAGATGTGAATGTGTGTGTGTGTGTGTGTTGGCCCTGTGATGGCCTGGCGGCCTGTCCATGGTATCTCCCCGCCTGCCGCCCAATGACTGCTGGGATAGGCTCCAGCACCCCTCAACCCTAAGTTGGATAAGCGGCTTAGATAATGGATGGATGGATGGAAATCTATTATTTTCGAATTAATTTACCAGACTGATTTTATTTTTCCAGTTTATTGTTTTTACTGACCCATATCTCTCATTGAAAAAGAGGCGTATAGTTTTCACACAGACGATGCAGCCTACATGTGGTTGTTTGTGGGCGATGAGCTGAGGATATGAATCATCCTACTGTATTGACACCCAGGCTGTTCTGCTAGCATACAGTCCCAGATGCCAAAACTTATTATCCTTGCTTTGCTTTAAATTGAAATGATGCCTCAGTTTTTTCCCCTGATAAAGACCAAGAACAAATGTGTCTTTTAATTACAGTAAACTACATGAGGATCAGAGTTATTTGTTCATGTGGTCAGCATTTATCAAGAACTTAAGAGGTAAGAAATATCTATGGTGAGACTGGGGGAAAAAAAACTATTGGTCTGACTATTGACCATGGGACACGTAATGCTCACCAGTTATTTATTCATTTTCTTTCATTTATGTTTTGTTTTTGTTTTTTTGAATATCTTATAAAAGGACACTAGATGGCTACATTGGACTCATTTTCAGTTACTCCGCTTCAGTGCGCAATGGTGCCACAGTCTGAGCTGCAAAATGTTGGTTACTTTTCCAGTTGGTCTTGCATCAAAATAAAACTGATGAAAAAAAAGATTGTGTAATACACACAGAATACAAAGACAACAATGTAAAACGGTACACACTGTGACATAATAACTGTTCAAGGGCAGTGGACATTAGGTAGGCTAATCCAGTTGCAGCGCCATTTCACTTTAGTGTGCAAATCATTAAACATGTTCAGCACCTTCATTAGTATTGTATGATAACGAAGTGGTGGCAGCTGGAGGTGGGCGTGGCTAATCTGGACAATGCGAATAATTAACCTCTACCTGTTATGTGTGTGTTCAAAGGGAGTCTGGGAGAAGGCGGGTACAGTAGTTGCTGTGTGGTTATTGATTGAAAACTGGAGCTGTTTAGTTTTTTGGCTCCACCATTTGAACTACAATTCAAAAAAGGATTCAGTAACAGACAACTGAGCTTCTCAAGGTCTGTGGTGATCAGTAAAACTTGGGCAAGTTATTTTGCTGTTCTTGGCATGTAATTCCATCGCAGTGCTTGAGCCTTGTCACACTGAAAATATTACGGATACTCCCAAGTTCTTATTCCCAACCAAACACTTATTCAAAGTAATCAGTTAAGAACGGGAAATCCCAGGAAAATCATTGAAAGTCACCATTATACCCAGTTCATTTCTTGTCTTGCTCTGAGTTGTTGTTGTTGGTTTTTTTGGGGGGGGGTCATTCTCTTGATGTCCATATGATTGAGATTCCCATTTAACATGTACAGACAAGTGATAAATAAAGGAAAAATCTGAATGCTTGACCCTTACAGTGAAGAGGTCCAGGGGCTCTGTTATGCTGTGGGGGGCATTTTCCTGGCATGGTGTGGGTCCACTTGTCCCCTTAGAGGGAAGGGTCACTGCAAATCAATACAACGTTATTCTGGGTGATCACCTTTATCCTATGATGAGACATCTCTATCCTGGTGGGAGTGGTCTCTTCCAGGATGACAATGCCCTCATCCACAGGGCACGAGGGGATCACAGATCTCACCAGATCACCAGATCTCAACCCAGTTGAGCACCAATGGGAGCTTTTGGACCGATGTGTTAGACAGCACTCTCCACCACCATCATCAAAACACCAAATGAGGGAATATGTTTTGGGAGAATGGTGCTCCATCCCCCCAGCAGAATTCAGAGACTTGCAGAACCTATGGCAAGGAGCATTGAAACTGTTCTGGAGGCTCATGGTGGACCAAGACCTTACTAATACTTCCTTTGATATGTCACCAGTGGGTATGAAAAGGCTTTAAGCTCCTATCTGTCTACAGTGATGCTGGAAAATTTGTGAACCCATTAGAATTTTCTGTATTTCTGCATACATTTGACCTACATTGTGATCAGATCTTCATCTAAGCCATAAAACTAGATAAAGAGAACCATTTAAACAAATAACACAAAAAATTACACTTTATTTATTGAGTAGAATTATTCAACATTGAATATCTTTGTTGGAAAACGTACATGAAGCTTTAATAATAATAATAATAATAATAATAATAATAATAAATCAAACATATGGCATTTTTCTAACACTCAAAGCCGCTTTACAATAAACGGGGCGAAACAAGACAACAGATAAACATAACACAGACATACAGGGGTGGATGGGGCGGGGGGGGGGTCTACGAGAGGGAGAAGCGGCAGCCACACACGACGCCAGCAGTACTCTCCAACTTAAACAGATACAAAAGGGCAAGAAAAACAACAGTACTGTAGACGTTGTAGGGGTTTACTCCCGTAGCCTATTCCCCTCCCGAGGTATCCACTAGGCAGTGGCACTATTTAACCCATAGCTGGGGGGGCTGGTTCGTGGGCATCATGGAATATCCACACACCGGTGGGCCTGCGTACCGCACGTCTAGGGGCCAGACCCCCTCCGAGTCCCTTGTAGTTCAGCCAGGGTCCGAGGTGTATCCAGTTACAGTGTGTCGCCACGAGGAGGCGCTACATAGGGCTTGCTGTTGGAGAGGCTAATAGTACCGGCAGGGTTAGACTTAACGTGCTCGGACGTTAACGTTAACTTTGGAGCTCATGAAGAAACAGAACAGCGGTACCTCCCGGTGTAGCGTGAAAACAGCTCATAGTCTTGGTGGGCCCAAGGACCAGGTCCCCTGCCCGGAGCTGAGGCTGAAGAGGAAACACCGAGTGCGGTATGACGGGATGCGGAAGCTGGGCAGGCTGCTGGCCCATACAGACCGGGACTGTGTCCAAAATCACTCACTAAATTCGCCATTTTGTAGTGCTGTCCAAATGTATAGTGGGAATTATTATACCCTATAGAGTAGACTCAGTGTATCCCACAATGCATCGTGAAAAGTAGTGTCACCAACCAAGCAACATATACCATCATCAAGGCACAGGGTTTTCGGTTTTTTACCGATTTTCACCGAAAAATACCCAGATTTTTAAACCCATTTTCACTCGGATTTTATGTTTCCACGGATCCAAAAGTTGTTGCTTTTCGTGTGAGGTTATGTAACAGTGTCCTCTTGTGGCGAAATTCGGCATGCTGGATGGCTTGGAAAAATAAAAACCGAAAACCCTGAGCCTTGACCGTCATGCATTGCGCTGAAAGAAAAATGGCAGACGGACGAGAGGAGGGAGCGCTGTGAGGGAGAAAGCTGTCATACAAATGTAAGCAATTTTCGGTTCAACTTTGTTAAATTTATTAAATATATCAGATACTTTTACTTAAGTAAAATGTATTATTATTACTATTTATTATGGACGGTCCAGCCGATGTTGATCTGGCACGTTCTTTGCCTTCAGTAACGTGTGACCTCCTTGAGCAGCAATAACTTCAACCAAACGTTTTCACTAACTGTTAATTACTCCTGCACATCGGCTTGGAGAAGTTTTGGTCCACTCCTCACAAAATTGCTTCTACTGAATGATGTCGGTGGGCTTCCTGGCTTGCATGAATTGCTTTCTTCAGGTCCTTCCACAACATTTCTATTGGATTAAGGTCTGGACTTTGATGCATCCATTTCAAAACATTCAATTTCTTCTGCTTTAACCATTCATTGGTAGACTGCCTTGTGTGTTTTGGGTCATTGTCTTGCTGCATTACCCACTTTCTGTTGCGCTTTAGTTCACGGACTGACACCTTGACATCCTCCTGTAGAATTTGCTGATACAATCCAGAATTCATAGTCCCGTCAATGATGGCAAGCTGTCCTGGTCCAGAAGCAGCAAAGCAGCCCCAAACCATGATACTGCTACCACCATTCTTCATGGTTAGGATGAGGTTCCTGTGTTCGAATGCAGTGTTTGGTTTTTGCCAAACATAGGCCTAACACTTCTCGTTTAAACCAAAATGTTATATTTTGGACTCATCCGTCCACAGAATGTTCTTCCAATAGCCTTCTGGCTCATCCAGCGGTCTTTAGCAAACTTAAGACAGGCAGCAATGTTCTTTGTGGCTTCCTCCATGCTTTCCTGCCATGCAAAACGTTCTTGTTCAGTGTTTGCCTGATGAAGAACTCATGAACACTGGCCCTAGCCAATGCGGGAGAGGCCTGTAGATCCTTAGATGTTACCCTTTGGTTCTTTGTGACCTCCTGGAATATTATACTCCTTGCTCTTGGAGTGATTTTGTTGGACGACCACTCCTGGGAAGAGTAACAATGGTGTTGAATTCCTTCCATTTGTACACCATGTACCTGACGGTGGATCAGTAGAGACCATACTCTTTAGAAATATAGTTTTGTAACCTTTTCCAGCCTGGTGAGCATCAACAACTGTTTTTTCTGAGGTCCTGGGAAATCTCATTTGATCAAGGTGTGGCAAACTTCCACATACCGGTGTGGTGAAGACTAGACTTTGATAGTGAAGACCCAGGCTAGTGTTCTTTCAATAGGACAGGGCCTGCTAAACTCAAACCTGATTGTCACATACTTTTTCCAACAAAGACATTTACTCTTAGACCATGTTGCTCAATAAATAAATGAAAAGGTGTATTTTTTGTATTATTTGTTTAACTGGGTTTCTCTTTATTTAGTTTTAAGACTTAGATGATAAATGTAAGAAATTCTAAAGGGTTCTCAAACTTTCTAGCACCACTGTATCCATCTATCTATCTATCTATCTATCTATCTATCTATCTATCTATCTATCTATCTATCTATCTATCTATCTGTCTGTCTGTCTGTCTGTCTGTCTGTCTGTCTGTCTGTCTGTCTGTCCATCCATCCTGCCATCCATACAGCCGTCCATCCACCTGTCTATCCATCTATACATACATCCAGTCATCTGTCTGTCTATCTGTTTGTCTGTCTGTCCATCTGTCCGTCTGTCCATCCATCCATCCATCCATCCATCCATCCATCCATCCATCCATCCATCCATCCATCCATCCATCCATCCATCTATGTGATTGGTCTGTTTCAGAGTTGATAAGACAAATTAATTTGAAAGTTTTTTTCTATTTGCTATCATGAGAGTGTATGCCAATAATTCACACTCATATGTTTGTGCGGAAAAAATAGGCAATATTATCTGAGGAACTGCAATTAAGCAGTGATTATCTGTGTATAAGTACAGTGTAGGACCCATGGATACTGTCTCTATTGAAGGTCGTCGTATTTTGAACATCAGTCAATACAGTATCAGTATTATCAGTATTGTCTAGTAACAGCTCAGCAATATTTTACTCCATTTTACAACTACAACAACTGCAAAGACTAGCTAGATAGCTACGTCCGTATGTAAATAAAGGAAAGACGGGAGAGGTTGAGGTTGTATGTTTGACCTTTGTGTGTGTGTGTGTGTGTGTGTGTGTGTGTGTATCTGTATGGGTGCATGTAGGCTATGTGTGCTAGCTAGCATACATGCATGAATATATATATATATACACTCACTGGCCACTTTATTAGGTACACCTTGCTAGTACCGGGTTGGACCCCCTTTTGCCCTCAGAACTGCCTTAATCCTTCATGGCATAGATTCAACAAGGTACTGGAAACATTCCTCAGAGAGTTTGGTCCATATTGACATGATAGCATCACGCAGTTGCTGCAGATTTGTCGGCTGCACATCCATGATGCGAATCTCCCGGTCCACCACATCCCAAAGGTGCTCTATTGGATTGAGATCTGGTGACTGTGGAGGCCATTTGAGTACAGTGAACTCATTGTCATGTTCAAGAAACCAGTCTGAGATGATTCGAGCGTTATGACATGGCGCGTTATCCTGCTGGAAGTAGCCATCAGAAGATGGGAACACTGTGGTCATAAAGGGATGGACATGGTCAGCAACAATACTCAGGTAGGCTGTGGCGTTGACACGATGCTCAATTGGTACTAAGGGGCCCAAAGTGTGCCAAGAAAATATCCCCCACACCATTACACCACCACCACCAGCCTGAACCGTTGATACAAGGCAGGATGGATCCATGCTTTCATGTTGTTGATGCCAAATTCTGACCCTACCATCCGAATGTCGCAGCAGAAATCGAGACTGATCAGACCAGGCAACGTTTTTCCAATCTTCTATTGTCCAATTTTGGTGAGCCTGTGTGAATTGTAGCCTCAGTTTCCTGTTCCTAGCTGACAGGAGTGGCACCCGGTGTGGTCTTCTGCTGCTGTAGCCCATCTGCCTCAAGGTTCGACGTGTTGTGCGTTCAGAGATGCTCTTCTGCATACCTCGGTTGTAATGAGTGGTGATTTGAGTTACTGTTGCCTTTCTATCAGCTCGAACCAGTCTGGCCATTCTCCTCTGACCTCTGGCATCAACAAGGCATTTTCACCCACAGAACTGCCGCTCACTGGATATTTTCTCTTTTACCGACCATTCTCTGTAAACCCTAGAGATGGTTGTGCGTGAAAATCCCAGTAGATCAGCAGTTTCTGAAATACTCAGACCAGCCCGTCTGGCACCAACAACCATGCCACGTTCAAAGTCACTTAAATCACCTTTCTTCCCCATTCTGATGCTCGGTTTGAACTGCAGCAGATTGTCTTGACCATGTCTACATGCCTAAATGCATTGAGTTGCTGCCATGTGATTGGCTGATTAGAAATGTGCGTTAACGAGCAGTTGGACAGGTGTGTCTAATAAAGTGGCCGGTGAGTGTATGTCTGCAATGCATAGCACACACCTTTCTACCAACCTTTGCATTTGAGAGAAGGAATGATCGAATGACAGGCATGTTTGTATAAAAAATATAACATTTATTTTACAGCTACAAAAGTGAAAACATGTAACATTATTGTCACACTTCTCAATAAAATAGTAAAAAATACTGTCGACAAAAAATACACTATTGATACATTATGAAGCAGAGAAAACATAACAATTTGAGCTTTTAAATTAACTTAAACTGTACAAATATATACATCATTTACAACATCAACAATAGAAAAAGGAATGAAATCACAATTCTTCCAGTCTTTTTTTTTTCCAAAACATAATACATACTTTGTTCTTTCCTTCTGACCTGAATCAGTAAGAGTCATCACGTCTTCTTTTCGCTCAGTGCTGTGGCAAAGCCTCAAAGCACACCTGCTACGTTTGGTGTCTTAACCAAACCCCAAACCCAACACGCTTGCTTTCTTTCTCACCCTATTTCTACACGCTGGGCGGAAACTCTGACCTTTTCTTCACACTGGGAATGGGGGAACAACACAGAGACAAGGCTAACATTCAGGCCCGCAAGTGTTAGAGATGCGGGTTACATGCACACACACACTCACACACAAGGACACATTCAGACCCGTTTCACAAGGGGAACACTGGCTTCCTGTGGTCTGCTTGCTCCCCCTGCAGCTGCTTAAGAGATTGCAGGTCTGGTCAGGGCTCTAGGGAATAGTGGGAGGGGCTAAATGGGGTAGGGGTGGGGGGAATATTAGTTACCCACCTCAATTAGAGAGGAGGTCAAAGTTATGGACACAGTTTTTGGACAAGGCATAAAAAAAAACAATGGACGGGTTTATAAAAAAACAAAGGGGACGAGGCAGACAACCTGACAACAGGTTTGTCAGAATAGAAGTTCTAGTGCAGGATTCTCTCGGA
Organism: Lampris incognitus; assembly: GCF_029633865.1. Lineage (NCBI taxonomy): Eukaryota > Metazoa > Chordata > Actinopteri > Lampriformes > Lampridae > Lampris > Lampris incognitus. Next base: position 27,535,678 of record NC_079225.1, read on the forward strand.
GCTGCAGGGCAGCCCTCTGTCTGAACTGTATGAGGCCGGTTGTATCGGCCATGCAAAAAAAAAAAAAAAGAAAAAAAAAGCATAGACACTGACACAAGTGCCCGGGCTACAAACTTGCATGATGAAAAAATGTAAAACTCAAAAAAAAAGGCAGAAAACATATATAGTTTTATATATATTTAGATATACTGAGCTGCAAAATGAGATGGAGTTCTGTTGTTTTTCAAGTCAAATGTTCTGAGTTGCTCTTTTGGTGGCTCACGCCATGTCTCCCATCATCTTCTTGTAATATATGGACTCGAAGATGTCGTTCTCCCCAGGGCAGTTGTGGTGGCAGGCGCAGGACTTGATGAACATCATGTGTTTCTTCATCACCTGTCCATCGGGGCATTTGAACTCCATGGGCAAGGTGGTGGTTCTGTGGGGAGTGCAGCAGCGGCCATCCAAGCAAACGCCACAGAACTTGGGCCTGTAGGATTTGGTGGTGGTGCAGCCAGAGATCTCGAACTTCATGGGCTTGGACACTCTGGGGGTGCGGATGCACTTTTTCCCCTTCTGTGAGAATGAATGAGAGAATAATATTTAAGCAGGTATTCTTCATTAATGTCTTTTAGTTTTAATGGCCCTGTGTTGGTGTCAGGATAAGAAGTGGTATTTCAACAAGACTCACCCTGATACTCTGCTCCAGGTGAGATTCACAGGGTCTGACCATGCACAGGCGGGTCTGTTTTTCCAGGCGGCATTCACGGTTATCGTTGGTGACTCTGGTGGAGATCCCAAGGCCACAAGTCTTCGAGCAGGCGCTCCATTCGGTAGTCTGAACCAGGCAGTTCTCTCTCATCATGGAAGGGTCTGGGCCAAATGTCTCTTCCTCTCTGTAGGCTGGAAATACAGGGAGAAACATGTTAAAAAACCGCCCTGATATGCTCATGGTGTACAACTGCAATAGTGGTGACAGTCTGTGGAACCAGTAATCTACACTTCAACAAGTGCAATATGTTTAAATGATCATGTTTCCTGCTCGCATTTGAATCACTGGTGAACTATCATTAGCACAGTAGTCATAGAATCGTATTCATTCTACAAAGATTATGACAGCAGTACAAGGAATTGCAAATACTTCTTGAGGCAATTTGGGATATGAATAACACTAACTCACCAGCCAAGGCAGAGCCCATGAAGCTGTGTGTGTAGGGAGAATCACACACCCACTCCTCACAGCACTTCCCTGGCACCTTGACGCGTCTTGGCATGGGGCAGTCGGGGCTGGGCAGCCGGATGTCCATGGAACACAGAGGGACGCAGCCCACAGCCCCATCCAGACAGGTACACTGGTACTTGCAGCTGCTCTGGAAAGTCTCTCCACTCTTATACACCATGCCTCCAAACACACAGGTGGCACGGTCTTTGGCTGCGGAGGGAGAATTACACAAAAACGTCAGGATTTAGCACTTACCCAGATATCCTTGTTTTAAACGATATTGTGTGGGTTAAGAATTGTTATTTGCTAATATATATATATATATATATATATATATATATATATATATATATATATATATGGAAATAACAGATAAACTTCCACGTGAGCCCCAGGTGTAAGAGCTAATTTAAACCTCAGTGGAAATTGCAGCCATTCGTGTTCTACAGGAATTGTTGGTAGCAGCTCACCTGTGCAGACTCCTATCCGCCTGTTAGCAGGAGCTCCAAAGTCACAGTGGAGGCCTTTGTGTGGGTCGCAGACGTCTCTCTCGGTGCAGAGTTCCCCCATCTGCTTGGCACACACCCTGCAGCAGCCACAGCTATCCAACACTAGGCTAACGCCTGGGGGGCACTGGGGGGGTGTCGATGGGCAAGTACACTGGCCAGTGCACTCCTGACCCGCAGCCTGGACAGAGGACAAACATAGATATGAAATGAGATAAGTTAGCTTAGATGAAATTACACAGACACTCTGGTTACCAGACTCCTGACCTGAATACACAGACCAGCTCAGAGCCCAACATATTGCACAGGGCTGCTGAATACATTTTATTATTCCTGAAATGAGGCTTTCATGCACATGGTCTGACAGCTGTATTGGTTTACGATCCTCTTGGCTATCGATGAAATTATACTGCAGTGTGTGACAACAGCTCACACCACCAACAGAGAGATGTTGCATTCCCTGTAGTTACTATACTTCATATTTGGGGCAATTGTTTTTCAAACTTACCAGGTAGGAGAGCATCATGCACAAGAAAGGCAGCAAAAAAGCTTTGTTCATTCCAGCAGACATTTTCTTTTCCTCTTTAGAAAAAAAAAAGTATTCAGATTCTTCCAAAAATCTTCGTAGGAAATTCTTCCTTTTAGTCTCAAGAGTTTGAATTTAGAGCTGCGGAGCGCCACTGGTTTTCTGGTTTTTCTGATCAAGGTGATCTCGTTGTCGGGGTTGTCTTCCGCAGTTTCTCCGTACCTCCGGTCTCGCTCTGTTTTCTTGCTTTCTTGGTCAAAGCTAGAGTTTAGCTTCAGTAGAGGACTTGTTCTGATTTCTGACTGGGGAGCTGAGCTCTCTTTATACTCGCTGGCTGTGCAGCACGTCACTGGGGGCTGAATGGAGAGTCAGCCTTAGACAAACATGGACATACTTGGCATTCTTTCCTTGCTTCCTGCCCCCCACTCCAGACATCCCACATTCCTGCCGTCTGAAGGCAAGCTCTGCTGCTCAGCCAAACAACACTGTGTCTCTTAGACCAGCTTTCATCTGGAATGGGAGGTTAAGTCTGGTTAGAGGCCTGGGACCCCACACTGGGAATTCCTGAAGACTGACTTCACAAACAGACAGCTGGTGCCTATAAATATTATAGCAAAAAAAACAAAAAAAAAGTTCACTGATATAACACATTTCAAAAGCAGTAGTACGAGGGGTTTCATATCAAGTATAAGTAAAACAGGATATTTATTTTAAATACTTTATATGTGGAGGAAAAAAATTGAGTCATGTGTCATGGTTGGTTCCGAATGGGAGCCCACAATGACACTGCTCAAAATGGACTTTAAAGGCCCAGCGTCAGGCCTGTGCTGGAATACTGACAGTAAACAGCGACAGAAAGGAAATTTGGTCAAACCCTTAACCTCAGCAGGTTTTCTATCAACAAAGGTGTTGCTTCTAGCACAAAACTTTGGAAACCACTCCAAGTTCTGTTACTATGTCTACTGTACTCGTGCGGTTAAGTCTGGGACACCAAAGTGGCATTCCTCTGCACTGACATCAGTGGCTAACACAAACAGACAACCTGCAGCTACTGTAAGAATAGTAGCCGGCCCAACACGGACGGATTGTCACCACTTATGCATGCATTGGGTGCTGCAGTCACAAATTCCACATTCAAACCCGATGAATGACATCCTCAATTATTCTTGGGTAACCAAAAATGTTCATGTTATGTGATAGCGGAAAATTTTGCTCCCCGTGTTCTTGCTTTGTTTCCCCTTCTGTAGCTATGAATGCATGCATGCCAGCAGCCATGCCCACAAACATGTAACTTTGACCATCAAAACATCTACTACTCTGCCAGTAATGCTAGCGTTGCAGTGTTACCTAATGTATTTTGATTCTCTCTGGTGAAAACTGCAACGGAAAGTATTAGAACTCTTGACACGGTGACTTCATTGAAAATATTCAAGGTAAAAGATTTATGAGCACGGTTGATATGTGCTTTATGTTTTTGTCATTAATGAGCAGGTACTGTTGAATTTGAGATGTGTATTTTATTTTATTTTTCTCAGACATTTTCGAACAGTCGGGACGTTCCATATCCTGAGGTGCCTGAATTAAATGTGCAGCCCAGCCCAGCCCAGGTTTAGAGAGCAGGTATTATGGGAACAAGGACTCAATGTTCACCAGTAATTATAATTCCCAAAACAGCATAGGTATCAATTCGTACACAAGGTTGTATTTATTAATTCCTTCATCGGTGAAATTGAGGGTTTGTGCAGCAATGGCGTGCAGAAGAGATTCCACGAAAATGAATTCATTATGTAAAAGAAGACTACTACTAAACAAACGGACATTACTGTAAAAATCCTGAGTTGCCTCTACTGGAAGTCCAGTTCAGCCCAGGTATGCGGAGCAGATATTACTGGAACAATGGCCACATGTTCCCTGGCTTCTCACCTGCCTAATGAGGTTTAGTCTGTGATGAACTTGAAAGGCCAGGTGTGCCCTATCCCTGGCCAGGCTTATTTTACTACATCAAACCCCAGACTGGAGGATTGCAGGAAAGGGGCTAGACGGAGGTTTGTGTATTTTTTGAAAAAGGATCACACACCAGGCCAGACTCTTATGAAAGGCAGCCCTGCTCCTTCTCCAGCCAGCGAATCGGAAATGAAAAACTCCCAGAGAAACCCAGTGCTGAAGGAATGTGTAGGAACGGCCAGCAGACTGGCCTGTTACTACAGAGGAAGTTTCACCATATAAGGACCTCTTTTCTGCTCCCGATATGGATACATTCTCTCTCTCTCTCTCTCTCTCTCTCTCTCTCTCTCTCTCTCTCTCTCTCTCTCTCTCTCTCTCTCTCTCTCTCTCTCTCTCTCTCTCTCTCTCTCTCTCTCTCTCTCTCTCTCTCTCTCTCTTTCTGCTGGCTCAGTACAGTAGGAACTCCTATGAGACTGTCTGAACAAAAAAACAAAAAAAACCCCAACACAGACAAGAAAGTGAGAAAGCCTGTGCATGTGCGTGTGTGTGTGTGTGTGTGTGTGTGTGTGTGTGTGTGTGTGTGTGTGTGTGTGTGTGTGGCTGATGTGCTCTCTGTCGAAACAGCCTCATTGACCAGAGCAAGCGAGTGTGTTTGTTTGGTGTCTGTCAGTACAGTCTCACTGGCCCGAGTTCAACTCCATGATATCAGGAGGAAACAGGGTGTTGTGGAAAAGTGTCCCGCCGGCCACACAGCATTAAAAATATCAAGCTTAGCAAGCATTTTTTTCTTTTTGCCTTGTGTTCAGTGTTTGTTTTAGTTCTCTTACTGAGTTTCATGAAAACCATCTGAAAGCATTTACTTGTAACGTGTGAAAGTGTCTCAAACTGTTGTTTTAATTTTGTGTTCAAAGATCATTTTTCTTGTGTCATGATTTTTAAAGGGCTGTAATGGGCAAAATTTTAGCTGATGATACGAAGTCTGCCTGAATATTAGATTACTGTAAATGAGTTTGACTCAGCATTGGACTGGTGGCATGAAGTGTGACTGAATGATTGAGTGTTATGATGGACAGTCTATACTTAATATGAAACGGACTGAACAGAGTCTGACTACATGTCAGAAAACTAGTGAAGGGCAATTCAGGTCTCAACCTTAAGTTTGAGCCTGGGATGTTGGCCTGGCAATTGTAAATCACAGATGGTAAACTATAAAAAAAAAGTTGCTTTATTTTCTATGTTGTAGCATAGGATAATGTTGCATTGCTGGGCCACTGTGACTGAGTGAACTCTGCTCAAATCACCGTTATGAAGTGAGACTGTTATTACTGAATGGATGTTAGCCTGCTCCCTTCTCATATGGTGCGATGTTAGGCTACTATAATGCTAAGCTAACGTTCATGTGAGGCTGTTAAGCTGACGTTAGGTTTTTAGTGTAATGTTGCCATGAGATATTTATTATCTGAGTTAAAAAAGGAAGGTTGACCTCCTGTTTAAATGACGTATTGAATGGTCAGCAATATGGCAGCCTCTTTGGGTCAGGGTGTTGCTGTCCTTCATGGCTAACCAGCTGGGTGCTTGGTGCACTGTCTTCTCTGTGGTTTGTGGTTTCCCAGAGCAGCGCAGGATGTCCAGACTACTATGGTGGCCAATGGGAACACGGTGTTCTTCTGTGTGTGGTAGACCAAGACAAGTAAGAGCTATGTATAGACCTAGTCTTTTAGATAAGCATGTATGTTAAAAGTACTAGAGGATACTGTGGTCATCTCTGTATTCACTGGCATCAGTAGTGGTATAACCAACCATATCTGGGTTCCGGCCAGTTGGTCTTCAAACTTATTCTAGTCCTAGTGTTGCACTGCATTGCTGTCATTCGTATTAACCCTTATTAAGCTTGTAATGATGAAATGACTTGATGGTTTTCTTATTGGCAGTCGCTCCTACACCACAGGTCAGCTAAAAGGTCAAGTACTTGATATCATTACTCACTTTCTAATCACTGTTTAGTTATAAAAAAGTTCTTTGATAGCTGACATAGCCCGTAATATAACTGCCAGCACCAGTAGTTGATATATCGTGTGTTTGTGGCAAATCTGAATTTGTTTGGTGTCCATGGTTAGGTTGAAATAGCTCTGTGTCAGCATAGTCAAGTCAGGTCAAGTCAACTTTATTTGTACGGCCCAATATCACAAATTTGTGATATCAGTGGTAATAAACACAACTGTATCAGCAACAGCTTATAGCTGTATCATTCTGGTACTGACATCTTGGTAAATCTCTGATGTGTTTACCCTGGGGCGAAACTACTATTTTTGCAGGTAATGCGGCTGCATTGGGGCAGTTTAGGGCCCGCTCGCATTGGCCACTATTGTATCAAAGATCTCAAGCACTGAGTCTACGGTCAAAAATGTGCAGTGTGCCCACATGTAATTATTGACATGCGCACTACTGTGTAGCAAAATCCATACAGAAGAGTTAGCTAGCTGGCGAAGTGTCCAGACCGCACAGCGAAAAGCCCAGAGAATGTGTCTATGATGTAAGTAGGACTTATTTCAATTTATTACATTAATTATTATTATTAATTTATTACCATGCAATTCACTCAATGATTCCTCCCTCTCCACCTAAAGCTATTGTGTGTTGAATGTTCTGGTGCAAAATGGTTGCTGTGCATCACCCAGGTGGGTGTTACACATTGGATGGTGGTTGAGGTGAGTTTACCCCTTCACTGTGAAGTACTTTGGGTATCAAAATAAAACGCTATATAAATGTAATCTATTATTATTATTATTGTTTATTTGACTAATAATAATCAACCTACACACTTAGGTTTTGTGTTCATAAGGCCTTTGCGTAGACTTGACTTGACTTGACATGAATAATGCCTATGTGCGGGTGTGCTGTCACCCATTATGATTTTGTTTATTATGGTGCTCTGACACCAGATTTTGTTAAGTAGGTTAGTCTATCACTATCTTGGCCTTGTTATTATGACTCCTCTTCTATAGCATGGCAACCATTTCAATTTTCAATTTCATTTGTATAGCCCAGGTGGCATGGTGGTGCAGTGGTTAGCGCAGTTGCCTCACAGCAGAAAGGTCCTGGATTCGAGCCCCGGGGTAGTCCAACCTTGGGGGTCATCCCGGATCATCCTCTGTGTGGAGTTTGCATGTTCTGCCCGTGTCTGCATGGGTTTCCTCCGGGGGCTCCGGTTTCCTCCCACAGTCCAAAGACATGTAAGTCAGGTGAATCGGCCATACTAAATTGTCCCTTGGTATGAATATGTGTATATGTCAGCCCTGTTTGATAGTCTGGCAGCCTGTCCAGGGTGTCTCCCCGCCTGCCGCCCAATGACTGCTGGGATAGGCTCCAGCATCCTTGTGACCCTGAGAGCAGGATAAGTAGTTCGGATAATGGATGGATGGATTTGCATAGCCCAATATCACAAATTACAAATTTGCCTCAGGGGGCTTTACAGCAATACAACACCCTGTCCTTGACCCTCGCGTCTGATAAGGGAGAACTCCCTAATAATATATATATAAAAAAAACAAGATCCCATTTAAGAGGGAGAAAAAATAGGGAGAAACCTCAGGGAGAGCAACAGAGGAGGAATCTCTCTCCCAAGATGGCCAGACATGCAATGGATTTTGTGTGTACAGAATAAAACAGAATTTACAAAATACAACATTGAAAGAGGATAACAGAATGATAATGGAACTGTAAGATATATGAGGAATATGATGAGGAGGATGCCAAGCCACCGTAACAGCCTAGGACCTGAGCTACACGATGACCTGACAGGAGGACAGACTACACATGCACATAGGGGAGACTCACATCACACCATTCACATACACAGGAGAAGAGACAGGAAAAGACATTAGTCAGAGGTAGAGAAAAGACATATGAGAGAAGAGAAGTTTGCAATAGTCAATATTCTATACTCTATAATCTCATCGGCAGAACAGTGCTTGGTAAATTCATTGAGACGGAAACTGATCCACCATGCAGTACAGTGAAGTACTCAATTTAAAGGCAACTAATTGTAGGTTAAGGCAAAAAGATGAGTTTTAAGTTTGGACTCAACAGACTCTGATTGTCTGACGGCAGCAGGCAGGTTATTCTACAAGAACGGGTCCCGATAGGAAAAGGTCCTGCCGCCAGCTGACTTCTTTTTAACTCTGGGTATACACAGCCACCCTGTATTTTGAGAGCGAAGAGCTCAAGATGGAATATACGGTTTAAGGAGATCAGACAGGTATGATGGGGCAAGCCCATTTAGGATTTTAGAAGTCAGTAGAAGCACCTGGAAGTCTGATCTAACATGGATAGGAAGCCAATGAATGGGAGGCCAGAATTGGTGTAATTTGATTAAATTTTCTAGTTTTACTTCGGATTCTAGCTGCAACATTCTGAACCATCTGAAGACTTTTAGTACTAGCACGTGGCAGACCTAAAAACAGAACATTACAGTAATCAAGTCTGAATGGAAAAAATTGCATGTCAGCCATGGACAGGAAAGACCAAATTTCAGCTGTTATGTAAGTGAAAATAGGCAGCTTGGTGATTTCTTTAATCAAAGGAAAGGCTGGGATTAAACGTAACACTAAGATTTTTGGCTGCCACACTGGTGAAATCACAGAGTTGTCGGTCTGGTCTCCAAGTAATAATTTCATTTAGGCGTCAACTGTGCAGTGTGTTTCGCTGTTGCTGGTTGTTTTAAAGCTGCATGCTTTCACTTCTTTCATTCACCATTGACATGATGTTATGTCATGTCTGATTGTGGTGGGCAGGCCGGGGCCCGCTTTGACCATCTTGCATTGGGGCCCGGCACTGACTCATTGCCTGTGTGTCCATCTGTAGGTTTCAGTGAGACTTATTGATGCCAAGACCAATTTTTTTTTTTGCATTTGAGTCGCTTGCTGACTAAGTCAACCCCTGCATCATGGCAAATTTATATGCACAGCTCTGTGATTAAGTGCGGTTTCAAATTCCACAATGGTGTGTATAAGTTATTATGGGACACCCATTCCTAGCATACAGATCTGATGCATAAAGTGTGGCACTCTATCGCCAAAGGGATGCATATTTTCTGAGGTCATGCGCAAAACATTAGTTTTAGTTCTGACCTTGGCTCTTCAGTCATATTGATAGTTACAGTCGTACGGCCTGACTAGTGACCCTGGATAAGACCTACCTTATATCCTGAGTTGTATTTACCACCCCCCCTCCAAAACAAATGTGCTTGGTCTTATCACTAACCTACCAGTCCACCATTTTATACCCTCACTGTCTGTTTTTGCTGTGACATCACATGGAGTTAGACAGAACTGTGTCAGCTGGGACGTTTCCAATCCAAAGAGAGGACAGAGTTGCCATGAGAGGCTTTAATAAGGGGTAGAACTTTTTCAGTGTGATTTTTCCAAGGCCCCAGTACAGGCCATGATGATGACACTGTCCTCGCTTTGCCTTTCCGTCGTCTGACGTGGAGGCTGGAACATTCTGGGTTTTTGTGAACACCTGACGTGTGTGGCGGGAGAGCGTTCCATCACACTGCAGCTGATGATGTCACACCGCAAGATGGAGTCACAGAGGAGCCCTGTTCCTCATACCTTGTCTCTTCACTGTTTCCGTGGCTCTCACACACTGTTCCTATTCAGCACAGCTGCAGTCAAGCACATACCTTCCCAACACTTCCACATAAAACGCCTGCTCATACCTTCCCTGCACACTGAACTGAAAACAGAAACACAAGCATTTAAGATAAAGTAGAGAACAGCGTCAGTCACAGTCGGGCATACTCACCTATCTGCTCTGAGACTTTACTTTCTGATTACGCTGGGACGAATGTAGACTTTATTTCACTGAATCTGCCTGATACCACCTAGAGTTTCTCAATGCCCACCGAATCAGAAGCGTTGATTTTGTTTTACTTACTTACATAACCCTTGGCAATATTTGGAGCATGCTCTGTCCATGTTCCATAGAAAGTCCTTAAGAAACTACTAAATAGAAGCCCCACAGATGTGCAAATACACTAAGTATTTGGTCAAAGTGTTATTTTCAGGATATGACTTTTTCTAGTGTATCTGCTAGCATTTGTGGCAGCTACGCTACAACAGATGACATTGTCATTATTCTTAGCCATTGGCTTTGACATTTTAAATTGAAATTGAAAACCCATTATTTCCAAACACTGTGAGCTTATGTGTGGCTGAAACAGCCCGGTTGAAACTTTTGGCACCATCATCAAACAGTTGTACTGAAAGGGGTTATATGGAAAATGATGGACAGCCTTCGCTTGAGCCAATCAAAATCAGCCTATGCCATACCACAGTCTGTGGTATGCTTCAGGTAGCTCTGTTGCTGGATTTGTGTCCTGGTTGTAATTGGTTGCTGCTGATATATGTATAAATAGGCACAAAATGTTCTTGCTAAATTGGATCCATATTTGAAGCTTTTGTCGTGTAAACTGCATCCAGCTCCTCATTCAAACCGAATTCCATTAGTGGCAGTTGGCAGTCTACTTGAGGAATGTTCCCTGGCTCAGGCCTTCAAACCAACCATCCATATACCACTGAGTAAACTGAACATGAACCAAGGTCTTAAATGGGTTCTGGTTGCATATTTCTGTTTCTTTGAACTCCCAGGGTGCCTGCAGAGCTGGACAGGGTGTAAGGGTTAGAAACAGTAGTGAGTCAAGACAGTAAACATAGTTATTTACCTCTGCATTCACGCTTCAGGCATTTTTGTTGTTGTTTTTTTTTTTTTTTTTGATGAGTCTAGAAAAACCAAATGTGGTCAAATTAATGTATTAGCAACACTGGAAACAGGCAATGACAAGTTGTGCCAAGGACATAGTGATACTGTACTGTATGTACCCACAGTGCTGAAACAGAAGAATAAGAACCAGTCGAGGAATAAAGTATTATTCACAGAGCCCATTTCTTACATAAAGATGAAATGCGATTTACTGCAGAGGAGAATATATAGCTGTATAATGTTGACTTAGAAATGGAAATATACATAGAATATAGATATGAAAAGAAAGAAGAGTAAACATGAAAGTGAGTGAATTCTATGTGTATCTCAGTTGGGTTAAGAGTGTGTATACGTGCATGTATGTGAGTGTGCATGGGTGCATGTATGTGAGTGTGCCTGTGTGTTGATGGGCAGCGTTAGTGCTGGATTCAAGCCCGCTGAAACATTCCTGTCTCATCTGGGGTATTCACGACTCTTCAGGCAAAGCAAATAGTCCTATTAAAGAAGTGCCAGATAGATCAATTGTTCCATTCTCTTACAGTTTGGATTCTGTCTATAAAAAGACTGAAATGAAGAAAAAGCTGGTGGGGGAATAGTTGAGATTTAGCAGAGGGAGAAAGAGGGGCATATAAGTCCATAGGGGTAGAGGGAGATGGAAACTGGCTATTAAAAGTCCATACAGAGCAGTGGAAACTAATAAAGGACTGGAAACGGGATGATTTGTTGAGGTGTAACAATGAGTTTGGTGTGCCGATAAATTGTCGAGGACAGAGACAATGGAAACTGTATTTAAAGCCTGTGCAGTGGAAAGTGTGTCAGCTGGACACATGCATTAAGACCAAACTACTAAACAGATGGGTTTAGGATTACCTAGAGAATTGGGGTGAGGTGTATTGATGGTGTGAGAGCAGTGTAGTGCAGAAGGAAGGTAAATTCATCACGCAGCCATCCAAAATTCATCATCCATTCATGTCCCCATCACGAATGACAAGTTATCAACGGGAGAGTATTCTGTAATTTGTGCTAAGGAGATGACTTCCACATCTAATGAGTCCTGGTTTAGGAAAGAGTCCAACAGCAACTGTCTGTGAAAAGATTCAAGTGGAACCCAGGAATAGATTGAAGTGGCGGGTGGCGGGGGGAGGGGGTTGATTCAGCTGCGACAAAGGAATGGCGGGCAGGTAAACTATCAATGGGAGGCAGAATGGAAACTGACAGCCTATTTAAAGCCCGCGATGTGAGGATGTGTTTAGGCTGCAGACACTGACAAATAGCCGGGGTTGTAACTCTTTCAACAAACAGCAGAGACTCATCTCAGCTGTGGATCTGCTGCCACACACGTGGTCGTGGAAGCGAATGTGTCTGGGTGGCAGGCCTGTTTCCTAAACACAACTCCATATGTGTCCCGGACGGTCTGTGTTCTGTCCTGGTGTCCGCTCTGCCAGTGGTTTCAACAGGTCAAGGAGTGTCTGGAGACGCCGTGCCTTAAACACTCCCGGTGCACCAGCGTCAGAAAATTTAAAAAAAAGCGGGGGACAATGAAAACATTCCCACCGAGAGCTTCCTCCTCTGGCACACGTTTCAAAACATGGCCCTACAGCTTGGTGGAAATAGGCAAAGGCCTTGTGGTAACCCAGCTTCTGACCCACTTCCCATCATCATGCACGACTTGACTTGCGGCATCACAAAACTGGTCTCAGTCGATAAGTTAAGCTATAGCCAGTTATTTATAACAACCGAGTTCAAAATTGCATACTGAACTCTGAGCATGGGGTGAAAAAGGGTGTCCACCAGTTTCATAATGGATCCAGGATGGGCTATGTTTTAACTCGGTTCAAAATATGGCGTCAGGCTTGTTACACACACCTCTCTACACTTCCTATTAGGAACAAAAGTGCTTAGCTGATGTTTAATCGGACTGATTATGCATAATTACACTTTTGGTAATCCGGTAATCACATGTGGTAAAATAATGAACAAGAAAAAGTACTTTGTCGTAGTGCCAACAATGGCATGCTTTTGTGACTTTTCTGTCAAAGGGTTTGTGAGGATGATTTAGAAAGAAAAATGTGGCTTTAAAAACTGCTGTAGAATGACACCAAAAACCTAAATAACCTAACCTAAACCCTGAATGACGATCAAAATGCATTCCTCTCTGTGGTCCGTCTTACTGCAATTGAAAAAATGTTCTTGTCACCTTGGCTCTTAACCGTCTGATTTGTTATCGATGCAAGTAGATCCGACCTAAAGGCTATCTTTCTGTGATCTCTCCTTACTCAAGCTAAAATCATGAAACCTCTGATATACTCTGTATTTGTCAGGAAAGAGAAGTACCCTGGAGCAATCTATGGGCTCCTTGTGGAAGGTTTTACAGAAATGAAAGACTTTTTAGACATTATAGGAAGTGTCACTTCATCATTTGCGAGAGACAGCATTGTCATCACAGGTTAACAGCAGCATTATGACTTCAGACAGATTTATTCTGCATATTAGGGGGATGTAAATTGACCTTGTGGGTCACAAACTTGGTTATCCAAATTTGTAGAATGACAGCTGTAGAATGTAGAATGACACTGGTGTTGTCACACCAGTGTCCATGGTTTTAGTATTGTAGGATGGGGAATAAGTCACACGTTTAGCAGAAACATGATTCAGTTCTAATGATAGAGAATTATCAATTACTAACTGACTGGTTTGATGACAAACCCCTTGCGTCTTTTTTCCAGTATTTGAATCCAGACCACCACACAAACACACACACACACACACACACACACACACACACACACACACACACACACACACACACACACACACACACACACACTGCGGATTTGTTTGAACTAAAGGCAAATTGAACCTGACCTTGTGGCTCACACAGAAAAAGTTATGATCCAAATATTCTGTAGTTTTTCAGAAACCACCGCTTCCTCGCAGGAATGTCAGCTTCTCCTCATTAGCTTGGCACACGGCTGCATTCCTCAGCTAATTAGCTTCCTGCGAAAGCCTTGAATAAAAACATAAGCTTTAATCAAACACTGCTGGTTTGTCTCATTCACTGCCAAGGTAAATGTTACTTCAATTAGGGAAAAAAAATCCCCCCCCCAAAAAACGACATTTTGCTTTGTGGTTTTTCTATTTCCCAAACAGGTGCTTCACACCGTCACATGTAGAAATCCAGGTCAAGACTTCACCTTGACGTTCAAGTGCATCAAATAAACTCAGCTTGCTTTATTGTTATTATTTTTGTAATATTTAACCTTTTTAAAAGTCTCCCGTGCTCCTTTTCCTGACAAAGCCTGAGATCTCACACTGAAATCGAAGGTTGTTTACTGCCTGCTTTTGAGAAGACTAATACTCACTGTCAGCAATGGAAACCTGCTCTCAAAGAGCTTCCTTACTGCTGAGCGGCGGTTTTTGCTCAGTGTTGACTGACACTCGGCAACCAATCTGTCCTCCTACAGGGCTTGGGGACTGTTTTGCTGACTGGTTATCTAATAGCTGTCTTCAAGTAAGAAAGGTCCTCGCTGCTATCCAGCGAGCATACCGATGGATTACTCTACCATTTGGTTGAAAGCCTGCTGAAGGGTAATTCCTTGCCTGGATAACTGTTTGCTGATTGCTTTTCACTGTTAGCAGGAGAAATTAACTTACCAGAGGACAAATTGTCTGATGTCTGGTCAGCTGGAATAAGCAGCAAAGCAGCAGGCCTAATGGCACTTGGAAGCTGTCTACAAAAGACATACTGTTCTTTTAATGCAACGGCTTAAATGGGGAGCTATTGGAGCAGCTCACAACATGACGGTAACATGTTTTAACTCTTTGTTGTTGAGCAGGTTTGACACCAAACCATCACGGTTTCAGTTCTTGTCCAGATACCGTAACAGATGAGGTGTTGAAGCTGATATAAGGACGTTATAAAAAGTATGAAGTGACCTCTTAATGCATAGGAGGTAGGTGTCTGTGTTCACTGTTTGCACCTGAAATGGTTCAACAGTCAGGCTTTGTATATCAGCAATCCATATCGGCGCAATAAAAGATATACAAGCCACAAAAGCTCATATTACAGCCGTGTTATTTAGGGTTTTGGCCTTACCAGTGAAACCCAGTCAGACCTCCTGGCTTTGACAATGGAAGCTAGCGTCTGTGTGGTGTCTGGACCAACACGACATTCAGGCTCGTTAACAGATCCGTTCTCTGATGAGGTTTGAAATGCTGAACTCCAAAAAGGGGAATTTTTTCTTCTTCAATTGACTAATGTGGAAGTGCAACAGGCAAAAGATCCTGTTTGCTAAAGTGTTTTTGTTCCTTATGGACTGCTTTAACTCTTTTGAAGATGCCAGATCAGTAAAATGCAAGGAAAACAGTAAACTGTTATAATACCTATCTACGCCTTTGTGCATGGTCGTCGAAAATGTGAACTATGCGTTAGTAAATCCATTGTTAGCATCATAAACTGTTAGCAGCCTACTAGACTTTATAAATGGCTGATAAAATAGTGCAGTGGCCTTATAGAAATGGCCTGGCCCATCAGCTTTAATTGCTTCCAGATATGCAGTTTTGCAGAGCGGTGAGTAGGACCCCTCCCTGTCTGTCTGAGTCTGGAAGTACGGCCTCTCCCCGTCTGTTTGTGAGCTGGAAGGTCATGCTATAGCCCACACCCTCTATCTTTCCATGTCTATCTGTCTGCCAGTCTGTCTGTAAGTGGTAGTCATTATAACATTATCATATAATTATATATTATAATGACAAGTTTATAAAACATAGCTTTCACATATGGTAAATAAATGATAAAAATAATATATGGTAGATCAATTCTCATGTTTCCAGTGAGTATGCGAAAACATTGCTAATTAGCTGTAAAACAAGATGAAACCTCAAAAATGGCAAAAGGGAAAATATTTTCCTGATCCTTTGCAAATTCTGTCTACCAGAATAACTAAAAAAAATTAGAATGTGTGCTCTTTGAGATGTTTTGTTTTGCTTTTGTCATTCGTTAAACCATGTGGATCCTTGACCTTGTAAGACCTTTACACCGACAGTGGAAAATTTGCTCCCGTAGTTCCTTTCACAATAACATGGAATATTCCCCCAGCGAGGCGGTGAAAGGTAGATTCCTGAAAAAGGTGGATTCCTCACAGTGGGGTGAAGAGGAAGCGATGACGCAGGAAAGTGCCATCACTCAGTTAGCTGTCAACCTGAACGGCAGACAACCTAATTTTCACATGTTCCTCCTATTCTCAGGTCAGACACCAAGAATTATTCTCCCCGTTGCCAGAGTGGACAGGGATTAACTAGGACATAAATACAAATGGCATAAACTATGGCTAAAACCTTACATGCTTAACATTTGACCAAAACACCCCAACAACATACAGTCCACTGCTACAAGAGGTCACGATACATGGCTTTCCTACCCGAAGGCTGATGTGGAGACCCAGTAGAGCAGCTGGTTTGAAGTCCCTAGCTTCACTGGTCTCTTGGACAACTTCTCACTGCAATGTAGTCTCCCCTTTTGTTTTTTTATATCTCGCCATGATTTTATCCCAATCAGTAATAAGAGTGATAGTCTATCCCCACCATCACACATGTAATGTTAATTCCCATATCATCAACTGTAAGCTGACTATTTTTCCAGCTGTATCCAGTCCTGGTGAGTCTATAAATCTATCAGCATCTTGACAAGGAGATGATGACGCAGGAGGGAACCATCTTTCAGGTATCTGTCAAAACAATGGCAGCCTGCCTACACAGATTTATTACACTTAAAGTATTTTGTTATATACATGCTATGAAACAAAGAACCTGTTATCTCTGAGGTTTTTTACTTTTTTCCTTTTTTTTTGCTTGCCAGATTGTGATGTAGTGTTAATTCACTGGTTCATCTAGAAAACTGTCTCAAACAACAGACTCTTAGTATCAGATTACTACTGGAATATAGGATCATTGTTATCTAGTATATTCAGTTTCAGCAGGTGTTTCAGCAATAAGAGGAGGACAAAATGATGTAGGAACAAACCATCACTCAGTTAATGTAAAATTCCGCAGCTGAAAGGAATTTATAACACATCTTTCATACCTGACTTGACATTTTACTGCAGAGTCGTTTCTTAATCATTACTTCCAGATCCTATATAAGATACTATGGCCCATTTAAGATACTATGAGAAATATAGCACTTACAAGAAGACAGTAGTCTCCCACCTACAGTGGAACCAAACCTGATGCAGTCAATCTCAACAAGTCATTTAGCCCAGTATAGACTCCACAATTTCCATTACTGTTAAACCAGTTCAAAAAGATCTGCCAATTACATCAACTAATTTAACTTTTTTTTTTTTTGGCCAGTTTTTGCCAATTGTAGCCTTTTCCTTTTTTTCTTTTTTCTTTGCCAGTTGTAGTGTGGCCAAACCAAGTTTTTAGGGGGGTGAGTTCAAGCCAAGTCCAAGACCAGATCTTATGGAGTCTGAGTCAAGTCTAGGACTTCAAGGTGGTGAGTCACACTCAGGAGCAATGGGGCTGAAACTTACTGACACCTGAACAGTGCAAGTCCAATTAAACACCATAACTGTGACTGTGGTAACCTACCATCATAGAAAAAGTCAAAATTTCACCACAATGTGATATGTATTTAGGCTTTTTTCTTCTTTTGCAAAGCAAGGAACAATTCAGATTCCAATTTTTCAGTGTTTCAGAGACATAAATTAACAATAGGATAGTTCAGATTGGAATGTCACCTCTCTGGCAGGGAAGGAGCCAGAGCTGGTGCGGGAGGTGGAGTGGTACCAATTAGATATGGTTGGGGTCACCTCCACACATAGCATGGGCTCTGCTACCAAACTCTTGGAGAGGGACTGGACTCATTACTTTTCCGGAGTTGGCCAAGGTGACAGGTGCTGGGTGGGTGTGGGGATACTCACAAGTCCCTGGTTCAGTGCTGCCATGTTGGAGTTCTCCCCGGGGAATGAGAGGGTCTCCTCTATATGAATACGAGTCACTGGGGGGAAGGCTCTGACTGTTGTGTGTGCTTATGCACCGAATAACTGTTTGGAGTATCCGGCCTTCTTGAATTCTCTGGGTGGTGTCCTGGATAAGGCTTCGCCTCAGGACTCTATAGTTCTGCTGGAGGATTTCAACACTCATGTGGGCAATGATGGAGAAACCTGGAGAGGTGTGATTGGAAGGAATGGCCTCCCCAATCTGAACCTGAGCGGTGCCTTGTTATTGGACTTCTGTGCGAGTTATGGATTGGCCATAACAAACACCCGGTGTTGTAGTCGAATCACTAAACCTCGAGTCCGAGTCGAGTCTCAAGTCCCCAGTGTTCAAGACTGAGTCCAAGTCCGAGTCCCCAAAGAAGAGTCCAAGTCAAGTCCCCATTACCTGAGTCCGAGTCTGAGTCTGAGTCATCAAGGTTGAGTCTGAGTTGAGTTCCAACAGGATTTGCATGAGGATATGCACGTGAATCCACATGTAGGTTGAACACACGTGCCTGCCCTTGCACAAAATTGAATAATGTTACGGTATTAATATAGCTATCAATATCTTATGCCAAATTATTAGGGCCCATTACATAAAAACTAACAAAAACCAAAAAACAGTCTTTATCAATTAATCAAAGTCCGAGTCCTCATTTCCAACTTCCGAGTCCATATGCAGTCAATGCTCGAGTCCAAGTCCAAGTCAGAGTCATCAGTGCTCAAGTCCAAGTTGAGTCACAAGTCCTGAAAATCGAGTCCTGGACTCGAGTACTACAACACTGCAAACACCATATTCGAACATAAGGTAGTTCATAAGTGTACTTGGTACCAGAACACCTTAGGCTGAAGATCAATGATAGACTTTGTGGTCATATCATCAGACCTGCGCCTGTATGTTTTGGACACTCGAGTGAAGAGAGGAGCAGAGCTGTCAACTGATCACCACCTGGTGGTGAGTTGGATCAGATGGCGGGGAAGGCTGCTGGACAGACCTGGCAAACCCAAACGTGTAGTGAGGGTGAACTGGGAACGTCTGGCAGAGGCCCCTGTCCATGAGGTCTTCAACTCCCACCTCCGGAAGAAGTTCTCGTGTATCCTGAGGGAGGCTGGGGACATGGAGTCTGAGTGGGCCATGTTCAAAGCCTCTATTACAGATGCAGCAGGCAGGAGATGTGGTCATAAAGTCATTGCTGCCTGTCAAGGTGACAACCTAAGAACCCACTGGTGGACACCGGCGGTGAGGGAAGCTGTCAGGCTGAAGAAGGAGGCCTTTCGGGCTTGGTTGGCCCAGGGGTCTCCTGAAGCAGCAGACAGGTACCAGGAGGCCAGAAGGGCTTTGGCTTCGGCGGTTGCGGAAGCAAAAACTCGGGTGTGGGTGGAGTTTGGTGAGACTATGGAGAAGGACTTTTGGTTGGCCTCAAGGAAGTTCTGGCAAACCATCTGGTGAGTCAGGAAGGGGAAGCAGGGATTGACTCAGTCTGTGTTCGGCCGGGGAGGGGAACTGTTGACCCAGACTGGGGATGTTGTTGAGTGGTGGAAAGAACACGTTGGTGAGCTCCTGAACCTGGCTAACACATCCTCAGTGGAGGAGTTAGAGTCTGAAGACTCAGGGGAAGCCTCATCCATATCCCTGGCAGAGGTCTCTGAGACAGTTAAAAAGCTCCTCGGTGGCAAGACGCCAGGTGTGAATAAGATTCACCCTGAGATGCTGAAGGCTCTGGAAATTGTTGGGCTATCTTGGTTGACACGCCTCCTCAGTGTTGCATGGAGGTCAGGGACAGTACTGGTGGAGTGGCAGACTGGGGTGGTGGTTCTCATATTTAAAAAGCAGGACTGGAGGGTGTGCTCCAATTATCGGGGCATCACATTGCTCAGCCTCCCTGGGAAAGTCTACTCTAGTGTGCTGGAAAGAAGGCTCCGACCGATTATCGAACCTCGGATCCAGGAGGAACAATGTGGCTTTTGTCCTGGCTGTGGAACAACGGACCAACTCTTTACCCTTGTGAAAGTGCTGAGGGGGACATGGGAGTTCGACCAACCAGTCTACATGTGTTTTGTGGACTTGGAGAGGGCTTACGACCGTGTACCTCGGGGCACTCTGTGGGTGGGTACTGCGGGAGTATGGGGTACCGGGGCAGTTGCTACAAGCCATCCGGTCCTTGTATAACCAAAGTGAGAGCTGTGTCCGCATTCTCAGAACAAAGTCAAACACGTTTTCGGTGGGTGTCGGACTCCGCCAGGGTTGTCCCTTGTCTCCGATTCGGTTTGTGATGTTCATGAACAGGATCTCAAGGTGGAGTCAAGGTGAGGAGTGTGTCCATTTTGGGAACCTCAGAATTGCATCTCTGCTCTTCGCAGATGATGTGGTTTTGTTGGCTTCATGAGAATGCGCCCCTCAGCGTGCACTGGGGCGGTTTGCAGCTGAATGTGAAACCGCTGGGATGAGAGTCAGCACCTCCAAGTCTGAGGCCATGGTTCTCTATCGGAAAATGGTGGATTGCTCCCTCCGGGTTGGGGATGAGTTGTGGCCTCAAGTGAAGGAGTTCAAGTATCTCGGGGTCTTGTTCACGAGTGAGGGTAGGATGGAGTGAGAGATTGACAGGGAGATTGGTGCAGCATCAGCAGTAATGCGGACGTTGTACCGGACTGTTGTGGTGAAGAGGGAGTGGCGCTGGAAGGCAAAACTCTCAATTTACTAGTCAATCTTTGTTCCAACCCTCACCTATGGTCAACCCTCACCTATGGAGCTTTGCGTACTGACCGAAAGTGTGAGATCGTGGATACAAGCGGCTGAAATGAGTTTCCTCCGTAGGGTGTCTGGGCTCAACCTTAGAGATAGGGTGAGGCGCTCGGACATCCGGAGGGAGCTTGGAGTAGAGCCACTGCTCCTTCATGTCGAATTTTTGATATTCCTTTCCAAAACTGAACCAAAACTAGCAAATTAAAGTTTTGCACTTGACCAGTCTTATAAAAAGGATCCGCATTGTCTGAGGCCGAATGAAGTCCGAGTCAATATGTTATGAAGTCCAAGACGAGACCAAGACCTTCAAAATGTGGACTCACCAAATCCATACTCAAGTACTACAGCACTAGGCTAATTGACTGTATATGTTTCAAAATTTTGTTGTTTTTTTAGCTATTTTGATACTACTCATGCGATGTGTCCTATTTCAAGATACTTTGCTTTCAAGAAAATTCTGGAATACTTTGTTATTAAAACCTTGAGACGGAAAAAGTGCATGGACAGCAGGTAAAACGATCTGAACCCTGCTGGTATATTTTTAAACATGTCCAGAGGGAAACAAGATTGATCAACTCCAGACGAGACCACTTCATAAGACGGTCATTTTTTGCAGTGCCCAGTCACTGGATAAGACATTACAGACTACAGTGGAGCACAACACATAAAGGCCTACCCAATGGCTTAAACAGACTTTGGGCCACATTGGGGCTCAGCGTTTTACAGGCAGTTCCCCCTGACAGTACAAGGTGTGTCGACCACGGCTGAGTTCAGTGTATGGAGGCAGCCCCCCCCCCTTCCTGGTCAGGTCTAGTTTACAGTACAATAATTGAGCGGTGCGACAGTTATGTAACAACAAGGTGTTGTGTGATGCTATGTGAATATGAAGCCTTGTCCCACTGTGGAGACCCTTTATGGAGTGCGTCTGACTGGTAGGTGGTGTGTCACGATGTGTCAATATGCGGCCTGTCTCGGAGTCCTTTCCCTCCAAGAACAGATTTCCTTTTACAGTACGCTTTAAACCCTGACCTAACCTAATTTTTCCCTCAAGTTTTCGAACTGTTCCTTCAAGTTTTCTGATGTTTTCTTTTTTTTACTGCATCTGTTTTTTCCATTTTTCTCTTTGCCTCCCCCCCAGCCCCTTTCCCTGTCCTCTTTCTCTCCAAGACAGAAAAAACAACAGTCACAGTTTTTAAAAAGCTGCTTCTATAATGCAACATAACATTTTAAATGCCTGTTATGAAAGCTTCTAACCAAACAGGACGTCATAATCCATGGTATTACTTGCACTATTGGTATGTTTTCTTCCTGAGATTGACCGTAGTGGTTTAACTCTGTTTGCAGCAACATGACCTCACCTTTTTCCTTGCCCACTGACTGTCAGTGTGTGCCAACTCTTCCAAGGTACACCATGTCCCCCCCCCCCCCCAATCAAGGACATGTTGTTAAGTGTGTCTGGCAGGATGGTTTGCCATTTCTCTCAGGTTCATCAACTCTCTTTTTTTGACATTTCATGCCATGTTGTTGTTTAACACTACTCCACCTTAGCATAGTCTCCGGTGGTAACTGTTCCCAGGTATGTTATTCTCCTGTCTTTTGGCCTTGTGGTTTAGTGTGCCTGGCAGAGCGGCGGGCAGCTCTCCTGGCTCAGCGTGTTTATGCAGGTGCGGGACTTTCTCAGCACACCGCCCTTGCCCAGTATTTTGGAGGGGCAATTCGAGAGAAGCCGACCCTGCAGTATTGGGAGGGGGCCGCCTATATGTGGTATTTAGTGGGACTGCCCAGAAATGGCATTTCCTCAGGTTACTGGAAATGGAGCAGTAATGGGGTGAGAGACAGATTGGGAGAAAACTTTCATTGCAGGGCAAAAGATGATTGCAAGGAATTTGCCCTGCTTTTATGCTGTCAGATGGCAACAGCATCCTCAACAATCTACAAAGATGGGTGTGGTGCAGTTTAAGAACACACGGTGCAAGTCGTGATCTGGGGTTTTGTTTAATGCAGATTTTTTTTCCAACATGCATTGCATATTTGAATATGGTGCCCGTGCAATGTTGGACAGGATTGCAGAGAAAAGTTCTTGTTTATAAGATTATTATTATTTCTTCATTATTTCTCCAAAACTTTTCTTGAGGCTTGCTTGCAAGCTATTTTACTCATGTACAAATTTGCCTATATATGTGGTGGTATTTAGTGGGGTACTCCAGGAATGATATTTGATCCATTTTCTTTGGTTTTTTGGAGCAGACAGGAGAGGAGTGGAGTCACATACATAAAATGATCCTCTTTAGATCTAAGACACTGAACCATCAGGGTCTAGACATGGCTGGCTGATGGATAGGGTTTCACTACATCGGCCAAGACACACAGTATCAAGATCACAGTGAATATGTCAAGGGAACTGGGAACTGGAGGGTGATCAAAGAAGGACAAAGTCAATGCAAGGCAGAACAGCTTTAACTCAACTCTACATGAAAGATATACTATATATTAAGTTGCAAATACACACATGCTATATGACCTGTTTGCTGGAATAAGAGGGGTCAATATGGGAGAGATGGAACAACACGGGAACAGTTTCTTTACTGTCTTCCTATTTGACTAACCTGAGCATTTGAAGCATTTGCTTATTTCAGTTGTGGAGACTTGATCATTCACAATTTCTCTCCCAGTGTGTCTCCTTGTGTAGATACACTACCGTTCAAAAGTTTGGGATCACCCAAACAATTTTGTGTTTTCCATGAAAAGTCATACTTATTCACCACCATATGTTGTGAAATGAATAGAAAATAGAGTCAAGACATTGACAAGGTTAGAAATAATGATTTGTATTTGAAATAATTTTTTTTTTACATCAAACTTTGCTTTCGTCAAAGAATCCTCCATTTGCAGCAATTACAGCATTGCAGACCTTTGGCATTCTAGCTGTTAATTTGTTGAGGTAATCTGGAGAAATTGCACCCCACGCTTCCAGAAGCAGCTCCCACAAGTTGGATTGGTTGGATGGGCACTTCTTTGAGCAGATTGAGTTTCTGGAGCATCACATTTGTGGGGTCAATTAAACGCTCAAAATGGCCAGAAAAAGAGAACTTTCATCTGAAACTCGACAGTCTATTCTTGTTCTTAGAAATGAAGGCTATTCCATGCGAGAAATTGCTAAGAAATTGAAGATTTCCTACACCGGTGTGTACTACTCCCTTCAGAGGACAGCACAAACAGGCTCTAACCAGAGTAGAAAAAGAAGTGGGAGGCCGCGTTGCACAACTGAGCAAGAAGATAAGTACATTAGAGTCTCTAGTTTGAGAAACAGACGCCTCACAGGTCCCCAACTGGCATCTTCATTAAATAGTACCTGTTAGAGCCTGTTTGTGCTGTCCTCTGAAGGGAGTAGTACACACCGGTGTAGGAAATCTTCAATTTCTTAGCAATTTCTCGCATGGAATAGCCTTCATTTCTAAGAACAAGAATAGACTGTCGAGTTTCAGATGAAAGTTCTCTTTTTCTGGCCATTTTGAGCGTTTAATTGACCCCACAAATGTGATGCTCCAGAAACTCAATCTGCTCAAAGAAGTGCCCATCCAACCAATCCAACTTGTGGGAGCTGCTTCTGGAAGCGTGGGGTGCAATTTCTCCAGATTACCTCAACAAATTAACAGCTAGAATGCCAAAGGTCTGCAATGCTGTAATTGCTGCAAATGGAGGATTCTTTGACGAAAGCAAAGTTTGATGTAAAAAAAATCTTATTTCAAATACAAATCATTACTTCTAACCTTGTCAATGTCTTGACTCTATTTTCTATTCATTTCACAACATATGGTGGTGAATAAGTGTGACTTTTCATGGAAAACACAAAATTGTTTGGGTGATCCCAAACTTTTGAACGGTAGTGTACATATTTCAATGAGCAGTTTCTTGTACAGGAACAGTCACAATGTTTAAGGGTTTGATCTATTCCCTTATTCTCCATTTTCAGTGGTCACGGTTTAGACCTTTTCAGATAAAACCCAGCTTGAAGTGTCCTTAAACAATCCCTTTACAGATACAACCATGGTGGCTGGATTCTGGATGACATGGCTTGCTAATAGTCAGGATTGCAGTTCATACAGAAAGAGATCAGGGGTCATTAGTATGTGCTGGAAGAAGCAGGATAGGTCTACATCTTACAGATAAAATATGACGGAAACTGGGATAGAAGACTGGCCACAGCGTCTTTTCTGGAAAACATTTGCTGGATAATGAATTTCTCTGGTTCTGTCAGCCAACAGAAGAAATGAGGAGAAAAGAGGGAGAGAAATAGGGAGGGGGAAGAAGGACCCCATGTGTTTGTCCACTCAGCATTGAGAGTGTTAACATGCCTACAGAACTGTGAATAATAGCAGATTACTGGTGAGGTAAGGGGATTTACCAGAAGTAAAGGACGTTGACAAGAAATGGACAAACTAAGGTTCATTAAAACATTGTGCTACTTAAGGTTTGCAGGTTTTATCAGCGACAGTGGAAGTTCTGTGTTTTGGATCAGTGAAACATTTGAATGGCTGAAACACACATTGCAGGGCAAACTTCTTATTGTTGGAGACTTTTCACTTTATAAAGTACCTGCATGAGTTTAAACCAACCTTGATGGCTACAGAGACCTGAATAAACAGCAAGGGGTAGCCTAAACCTAACCCTGACCCTGAGTTTAGTCCAATAGGGATCTTTACTGAAACTCCTAAGGTCACTAAAGCTTCCTGGATCTGCACCAACTTGAAACACGTGATTTTTTTAACATGTTGTGGTACAGATCCACTCTTCACACCCTGCTCCACACTGATGAGGTCTGTGCCACAAAAGGGTTAAAAATCAGATTTTCTGTTCCTGTGTGAATGCAGCTCAAGTTTCCTTCCTCAACCTCCTGCATGTTGCACTTTAAAGCATGTGAACTTTGGCATTGGCTTAAAATGAGCACATGCTCAATGTGCATTACTGTGGGTGCATTGATTTAAAAAAAAAAAAGAAGAAGAAGAAAAAAGAGAAAGTCACAGATGCACACTTAATACACACAGCACACACCTTGAGACACACTCATGCACACACACGACACACAGCGCTTCTGCGCCTGAGCAAACTAGGTTGAGAAATTTAAAAGAAAACAAACAGGATTCCTGAGCAGTGTGGTGTGGCGTGAGGCTGCTGGAGCCAAACACAAAGAGGGGCCTGTTCACACAGCACACCAGCATACCGGCTAACAGAACGGGCTCTGGGACACTGTTGACCTAAGCTACTTTAGAATGTTTGTGCAATTGCTTTTGACCACTTGATTAAAAATATCGTTTGATGCTGGAGCGACCGTGTCCCAGTGAGAGGCAGTTCAGACTGGTCTTGGTAGAGCAACATGCTGGGGAATGAACGGGGGGCTCTTATAAAGGCCTTCCTGAAGAGGTGTTCGGCGAGGCCGTTCACTTGCAACAGAGAGCCACAGTCGAAACGAGTGTGGATGACCATCCTGTGACGCTATCTGCACATGATGGATTAGTTATGAGTTGGGTGATGCAAGTGTCATTCAGATTATGTGTCAGCTATTATATGAAGCCAAATATCAAAGCCATTTCTGACCACCTCCATATTTATTTATCTACACATTTTTTTTTTTTTTTTTTTTTTGCTGGTGCAACGCTCTCTCAAGTCTCAGTGCGGAAACGTGGTGGGAGTTGAACTGCAATCTCGGAGCTGAGACCCGCTCATCTGTTTGATCTGAAAAGGTCATATTCAAAGGAACAGTCCAATTTGAAATTACACCCAAATGAAGCTCATTTGGATGTAAAACTTAATTCAAGCATCTTACATACAGTAGCAGAGCTGTGCTCCTGGACCTGGATGCTGTGTATGCTGGCCGCCTACAGAGGAAAGCCAGCAACATCAGCAAAGATGCGACACACCCAGGTCACTGTCTGTTCGTTCCCTTGCCATCGGGGAAAAGATACCGCGCCATCAAACAGGCTGAGGACCAGCTTCTTCCCCAGAGCTCTAGCCTCCATGCCCCCCCCCCCATACACACACACACACCTGCCTATAGCTGCTGAGGACTAACTGGTACTAAAGCCGCTGCAATATGGACAACTATGTGTAGTAATCCCATGCACTATTTTTTGAACTTTAAAAGCTGCTGCTATCTTTTATTGTCTCATCACCATTTTTGCTACCTCACTTATTTATACTACCTCACTTATTTATACTACCTCACTTATTTATACTAAATGTTGTTTGTTCTTGTTTTTATCCTGTTTTTTTTTTAAAATCATTTACCTTGTCTAGTGTTGCTGGTCTGAGAGTCACCAAACGAAATTTCGTTGTGTGTACACAATGACAATAAAGTATCTTATTTTATCTTATCTTATCTTCTTACACCAACAGCACCCTGTTAAACAAATTGTGATACACCACAGCCTGCTACTGCAGGTGGGGTCACAGCTTATGTTCTCTAACACAGCGCTTTTTAAAGACTGGGTTGGCAACCAAAGGTGATCATGGGATGATTAGAACTTGTCCACATATTAGTATCTCCTCCATAGTCAAGCTCCAATAAGGAGGGAGCTTTAGGATGAACGCCTCTAAATTACCCTTGAGCTCCCTTAAATAAGCAAAGGTTCATCTGAAGTAAGTAAAAATTGAAGGAAACAGATCGTTATTTTCAGTAAGTATGAAATAGAAAATAATATAGATGATAGAAACTAACAACCCTTCTGGTGGGTTACACCATTCCTCTAATCCCACTGCCATCAATCATCTCTCTTGCCCTCCCTTGCTCTCTCTCTCTCTCTCTCTCTCTCTCTCTCTCTCTCTCTCTCTCTCCCTCTCTCTCTCTCTCTCTCTCTCTCTCTCTCTCTCTCTCTCTCTCTCTCTCTCTCTCTCTCTCTCTCTCCCTCTCTGCGTACAGTGCGGTGTGCTCGTTCCTGTGCTTAACTGCTGCGGCTTCATTGAAACATTGTCAATATCAAACAGTTTAAGTTGGCTGTTTTTCTGTCTCTCCTGCATCTTCTTCTTCTTTTGGCTTGTTCCCTGTTTCTCAAAGTGGATTTTTTCCCCCCCTCCATAGCTTTCTGTCTGACATATCCCTCTCCCGGAGTCCAAACCTCCTCATGTCCTCCTCTATCTGGTCTCTCCATCTTTTCCTTGGCCTTCCGCTTTTTCTTTTGCCAGGTATTTCCATGTCCAGTACTTTCTTTCCCATATAGTCGTTGCCTCCTCTCTGTGCATGTCCAGACCGTCTCAATCTTGTCTCTCTTGACTTCTCATCCATTCCTCTGATCTTGAGCATCGCTCTCACATCTTAATTTCCTCTTCCAGTCTTTTCTAGTCACTCTCAAGGACCAACACAGCATGTTCCTCTCTGCTACATGTAATGTAGATTCTAGCCTCTCTGTTGTTGTCACTGCTTCCATACCATAGAGCATGGCAGGCCTAACCATTGATTTGTATACCTTGCCCTTTACCCTCAATGGCATTCTTTTGTCACAAAGTACTCCAGTTACATTTCTCCACAAATTCCACCCAGATTGTGTCCTTTTCTTAGACTTCCATCACCACCGCCTTCTGCTGTATTGTCGATCCTAAGTACTTAAGTTCGTTAACTTCTGGGGCATCTTCTCTTCCTAAGGTCAATCCTGGACTTTCTACTTGCTTATTTATACACAGGTACTCAGTCTTTGTTCTGCTGATCTTTAGTCCTCTAATCTCTAGTGCTTCTCTCCAATCTTCAAGATCTCTCTCCAACCTTTCCTTGTCCTTGTTTGCTAGCACGATGTCATCAGCAGGCATCATGGTCCATGGTGGCTGTTTCTTAAGATGTTCTGTGAGGCTGTCCATCAGTATCATAGCAGGAAAAGGCTCAACACCAATCCTTGATACAGTCCTACCTTTACCCCAAACTTGCTTGTTGTTCCCAAAGTACATCGAACATTGAACTGCACATTGAACTATGGTCTTACAGTCCCTGTACATGTCCTGAATTATGCTGATGTAATTTTCTGTCACTCCCTTTGCCCTCAGACAATACCACAACTCCTCTCTCGGTACTCTGTCATATGCCTTCTCCAAATCAATAAATATGCAGTGCAATTCTTTCTGTCCTTCAATGTATTTTTCAGCTAAGGTCCTGAGTACAAATATCGCATCTGTGGTACTTCTTCCAGGCTTAAATCCAAATGGTTCTTTCCCTATAGTCATTTCCTTCCTAAGTCTCACTTCGATCACTCTCTTCCATAACTTAATTCCATGTCTCTCCTGCATCTACACCTTGCTAAATCAGCAGGTTGTTAAACTTCAGCTCATTGGACTGAAGCTCTTGTTTGTCATTGCAGTTTTTGACTACTGAGCAGGAGATTTCTCTTAGCAAAAAGCAGCAACAGCACTCCCCACAACCCCCCACCCACCCCAGTGTGACTTTTATGTGTCGCTCGGGTGAGTCTCAAGGTTTGAAAAGGGGCAGTGTGATTGGAAGGGTTGTCAGTTTGAATTCCTCCCATTGGCAGTTTAACAAGGTGAATGTGACATGCTTTCAGATGCTTCAGCCAATGTCACTGAAATCACCTCAGCACTGCTGTGGCAGAGCGGCTCAGCAGCCAACAGTAGGAGACTGTAAATGAACTGGGCAGCTCCTGGGTGTGAATGTGTGTAACTGTGCATGTGTGTAGAAAGGCGTTGATGAAAGAGACCATGTGTGCTTAGCAAACATACCCTGGATAAATTAAGGTGAAATAAAAAAACATCTATACTGCTACCACATCAAAAAAATCTTTAATGTGGCACTGGAGTCGTGTCATTGTGGGTTGGCTCAAACTAGCAAGAGAAGCGAAGTATGACACGAAATGAGCCGAGGTCTGTCACAACCCTTTTTAGTTTTGTTGCACACCCTGGCCATTTGGTTGAGGAGATGTTTACTGAAACTAGAAAACAGAGGGCGAATTGACCTTATCCTCAAACCGAGGGAGTGTAAACAAAGCTGTACTTAACTAAATTAAACCAAAACCTCTGTCAGGACATGTCAAGGTTATTGATAAATGGATCGATAAAACATGATGATGATGACGATGCCGGTGGTTTTGATGGCTGTGTTTATCGTACCCAGATGAAATTATAAGTGTTAGTTGTCATGCTGATTGTGAATTCTTGTGAATGATGTACTGACGGGCTGATGATATTTGCACTGATGGAACAACGTATTGAGTTGATGGTGGGAATCTTGTCACTAGCATGGGGAGTTGGTCATCCCATTCACCTTGATAGGAAACTGTTGGGTAAAACGGACTCATTGCGTGTCATCTCGTCTCAGCTAACGCACTACTGGTTGAGGGAGAATGACACAGAGCGAAACGGAAACATGATGTCTGAGAGGCCCATGGTGTAAAAAACGTGACGAATGTATCACAACACTGCGAGTCAACCAAGGGCCTCCCTCCTTCACCCTCTCTGTCCAGCGTGGTCTCTCTCTCCCTCCATCTCCCATCTCTTTCTCTCTTTCTCAGGGCTGGGGGTACTCATACAACAGTCTGGTATGTTTGCCCAATGGCTTTCACTAAACCACCACCACTGTCCCAACCAGCAATCCCCCCTTAACCTTCGACCTTGACACAACCACCTGCCTCGTACTCAAACTAAAGACACACACATCCACACACACTCACACCTTTCATTCTGTTAGCTCGGTCCTCCTCTGACGTCAAACCTCTTTCAGTGCAACTGATTAAAAGGTATAGGTTAAGTCACTCAGGGCTCAGAAACAGGATTTGTAAATAGTGGGTCCACATTCCCGGTAGTGAGGTTGTCTGGCAAAAAAATCCCTGCACTCTCCTCATTGCAAACATTCAGCTCAGCAAGTGATTTAATGTTCCTCTTAGCCTTAAATCTCACTTTTCTCAGAACAAAGGGAAAAAAAGCTGTCGAGCACGATGCGTGTTTATAACCACTTTATTATTACTAGAAATGCCAAGAATGACACCAACCCTTCTTAATGGTTGTTTGCAATCCCAAATGACTAATTTGTGTATTTTGCAAATGTTATTCAGAATTGACAGCCAAGGATGCTTGTACTCGCGTTCCCAAGTTACAAACAACCCAACAAAAAACACAAACATTGAGGTTTTGCACAGATGCAACTGCAAAGAAAAATTGCCATGTATTTGTAAAGAATATGCAAGAGTATGTGAATGTCCCCTCTCTCAATGGTTTCCACTAGAAGAATCCATTTCCAAAGTGGTGCATGGCCCATGGCGGTGATTGCGGTGTGGCTAGCTAACAGAATACTGGCTCGTATTTTTTCTTTTTTATCAGTCCTTGTTTTTGTTTGTTAGCCTTTGCAAAGTTATCAATTTCAAGCTATTTTACAGTCTGCTGACAGCGGAGACAGGCAAATATGTTGGAGTTGACATAGGCTGCATCACGATAGGCCAACAAAAATACAACGTACTCTGGGCGCTTAGATTTGGTTCACCTCTTCGCCATGGTTCACTAAGTGTCTAAAAGTATGTAGTTTTGATGGGAATGTGGGAGCAGTAGAGGCGTGTATACCCTGCTGGTGTGTTTTTTTCCCACTTAATCCTGCTTCTCTTGGTGTAACTACAGTTATACAGTAACATCTAACCCAGAGCAAATTCCTCTGGCGCCACCATGACGAAAACCCCAAATTTACTACCTGCCATTATAGGAACCCAGAGTCAAATACCTAGCAGTATGCTATCCCAGAGCCTAATTCCTTTGGTTCCACTTCCAGCATGGTTAAAACCCAAAGTTTAATACCTACCGCTACATTACAACAACAAGTAGTGGAAGTTTGGCGAAGGCCTTGCCAGTGTGTATGTGTGCGTGTGGTCTGACTGTTGACCACATCCTTCCAGTGGGACAACACGGCCACCTGGGAGACATGCATCCATTCTTCAATAACATCCCTCCCTCCTTCCATTCCTCCCTCCATCCCTCATTTCTCATTTCCCACTAACAGTGAGGTGGTTGAAAGGTGATGACGTTTGTTCCGTCACACAAGGACATTGGAGTTTGTCTTTGTGCATATTTTCCTCTTAGTTACATCCTGACCAAACAAGCAGTTAGACTTTGGGGAAGACATAATGGAATTGCATTTGGTTTGAAGAAGACGTAAATGGTATTGCGTCTCGCTTTTCACGAATCAGGAATCAGGAACATTTATTTGTCATTTCATTTCATGCACTTGTGTACATGAAATGAAATGAAATATCATTTTACCCAGCCCACAGCAGTGCAACACAAAGACAAAAACACATATCCAAACTACAAGAACATATATAACCAAACTACAAAAAAACTACAAAAACACAAATATGCAACATATATAAAAAATAAAAATTTCACTGTCCAAAAGAGCAAACGCCAGGATGACTGTCAGAACTACCAGTCTGCAAGGGCTAGCAGTTAGCTTAGCCTGCCCCACTTCCGCGTCCTGTCAGACCGCCCTCGGTGTTTCCTCCTTGGGCGCAGGGCCCACTGGACGCAGCAGACCGGGCTGTCCCCAGCCGATCTAATGCCAGCTCTCCCAGCCAAACACCTTCAACACACCTCCTTTTGCAGCATATTCACAAATTAAATGTGGATAGATCATGCACCAACTTTCTGAATTAAAGTGTCACCCATAGTGTTGTGCTTTTGGACAAGTTTAGTAGTTTGGAGGGAACAGGTGTAGCCTAGGCCACCCTCCAACATCTGGGTTACAGCTAACCTGCAGCCCTTCTGGTTTCAAGGTCAACCTCTTGAACCAGAAGGCCTACACTGTTAAGGGATTGGAGATGAAGAAGACCTGAACACAGTGGAGGTGTAGAGAGTGACCTGGGACACAGGACAAGGTAATATAAAGTGAACTATATTATATGGGCTTGTAAATAGGCTGAGGGTATATGAGATGGGTGCAGGGATAGGATATCTTTTTCAGTGCATATTACAGATGGTTTATCGCCATAGAACTTATGCTTCAGTATACTCTTGGGATACACTACAGGGACCTTTTGGACCTGGCTCCCAATTTGAGAAATTAGGGATTGGAGAAAAGTCCAAGAGCTGGAAGTTATATACGGCTGTACAGGCCCAGGTCAACTTCTAACCGAATGTCAGTCTGGATGATTTACATATCGCCTCAAGAAGAGGAAAACAACACAGCTTTGAGGCTTACTTCATTTAAAAATCCTCCAGTATTCATCCATAATGTCAGTTACAAAGAAAGATGTCATGGAAAGCTGTACTAATGCTTTCTTTAATGTGCAAGCTGGGATTTTGTAATTTTGAAACGGCAGGTGAGCGTGTGTAGCACATCCTGTCACATACCAGGGAGCAACTTCCTCCTCAGTAAAAACATCAATATTTACCAGAATATTCAGAGGTCTGGCCGGTTTTTCAGTTGTAGTGCCAGCTGTCTTGTGTGTGCATGTCTTGCCTGTGCCAGCTGTGCCTCATCTTTATTTATGACTTCCCCCACTAAATATTCATTTTCAGAGAGAGGCCACCACAGAGAGCACACTTTGACAGCAAACACTCGGCATTCCTCCTGCAGGCCTTCAGCTGGACTCCAAAGTAAAGTTTACATTCCTGGGCTGCCCGGAGGAATGCTTTCTCCAAGGCTTTGAGAGGCCTTTAGCCAGGCTGAGGAATACAGGACAGAGACCGTGACTGACAATTGCCACACGGACTTTTGAGGGGGTCGACGATGACTTAGTCCAGATTTGCATGGGCCCCGAGGATCTGATATTGTGGCAAACATCCAATTCCACGATGGCAGGTGAGGATAATGGTTTAGATCTTACATCTCTTCCTCTTCAGAGTTGAGATCTGATTCTGTAAGGTTGCATGAGTGAGTCAAGCACTCAGAAAGTCCGTAACTCGGCCCTTATTTTGATAAGCAGAAACCATTGCACCTTTTGATCACTGTAACAGTAATTTTCGTTGTTTAACAAGCAGCTGCCTCAACGTCACAGAATCTGATTTTTCACTATGAAGACACACACTTGAAGATTACAACTATGCCACAAATGGTCAGATGGTGAGAAACTAAAAGAAACACCTTCAGAAAGTTCTGTATTTTTACTGAATGAAGTGATGTTTCTATCTATACGACTGAACTGGAAATGAATTGACCACGTGCAGCCGGCCTGGTTCCTGTTGCCCTTGGGGAGGCCTAAAATACTAACAGCATGTGGAGCCATAGACGTTGCTTTCTAAACTTGTTCTGACGGAGAGGTTGTGTAGAGACGAAGGGGGAGGAGTGGGTTGAAAGTAGGGGAGGAGAAAAGAGAGATGGGGAGAAGGAGAGAAGGGCAGGGGAGAGGACATGACAGGAAAGGAGAACGTGAAAGAGGAAGCAAGGATTTGTGGGAAATGTGGTCTCGCTCTACTGAAGGGTGACTCTTGCCAGTGTTTTCATTTTAGTGATTACGCAATTACTGGAACATTATGTTAAAAAAAAGAAAAGAAAAAAATCAGAAAATGTGAATACAATAGTGTGATATTTTCTATGTCCCTACAGAGCCAATTTTCTTTTCTCTTGTCCACATCCACTGGGAGGTCAGGGTGTAGGGTCAGGAATGAAGCAAGGACCTTTGATCTGGTATGGTTGTAGTGTCTTGCTGAAGGACACTACAGCAGGGCAGATGCATGCTGCCCACAAGGCTTGAAAGAGGTCCTCAATTTAATCTACATTGATAGTCACATCTGATCTTCAGATTCCTTTAAGTTTATTTCTTTAGACAGTTATTAGAAAAACATGACCCAAAAACAAACAACAACAAGCAAAAGAAACAAATAAGCCAACCAACAAACAGCACAAAGTGATGTTTTGGGTCTATGTAAATATAGCCAGTAACAGTAAATAATCATTATAATGAATAGATGGCTGCACACAGCATACATTTTACAGCACAGAGATAGGTTGGTCTATGGTTAAATCGTGGTATCATCATTAACAATATACAGAAGTGTTTTACTTATTGTATTATGATTTTTTTGGGCAAACTTGTGCAGTGAACCCTTGCAGTGAACAAGTGCAGTGATCCAGTTGTACCTGGATGGTATTCATGACTGTATACAGACAAATGTATGGATTAAATGATACAGTGCATGATGTTGGTTGTAAATCCTGGTTTGGTTGGGGAGATAAAAGCAGTGAAGCTGCACTTGCGAGCAATGACCACCATCTGGTGGTCACAATTATTCTTTTTGTGCAATGAGAAGTAAAATATACCTATAGTTTTCATGATGCAACCTGTTAAAAGTACATTCAACCTTTATTTTACACCTGAGATAGTCTTGATTTAGTAGCATGGTGGCACAGTGGTTAGCGCAGTCAGCTCACAGTAAGAAGGTCCTGGGTTTGAACCCCGGGGTTGTCCAACCTTGGGGTCATCCCAGGTCATCCAGTGTGTGGAGTTTGGATGTTCTCCCTGTGTCTGCATGGGTTTCCTCTGGGTGCTCTGGTTTCCTCTCACAGTCCAAAGACATGTAGGTCAGGTGAATCAGCCAAATGAAATTATCCCTAGGTGTGAATGTGTCGGTCCTGTGATGGACTGGCAGGGTGTCTCCCCGCCTGCTGCCCAGTGACTGCAGGGATATAGGCTCCAGCATCCCACAACCTTAACCAGGATAAGTGGCTTGGATAATGGAATGGAATGGAATATTTTGACTTAAGGAAAATACAGCCTGCCCAAAGTGAATTAAGAATATATTTATGACTTCCAGTTATGGCGCGGTGCTAAGAGGTCACAACTTTTCAGCCCTGCTGCTGCCATGTAATTGATCCAGCAATAGGAACCAGAATTTTATTCAAAGACAAGCAACATGTATATAAGAGTAGTACTGGGTATTTAAAATGTTGCGAAAAGGATGGAAAAAAGGCAAAAGGAAATCACGATATGAGGACGAACATTTGGAGGGTGAAGAAATAAAGGACATCATGGTCACCATGTATGATGACCTTGACGAAGGAGATGGTGAAATATCGGACTCAGATGAGAACAGTAATCAAGATATCATGAAAGTCATATTGTCCTTGAAAAGAGGACTCTATAAGAAAATTGATGTGATGCAAGTACTGCCATAGAGACTTGATAAAGAACCCACAGGACACTCAGCTCTCCTTAAGTGCTTTAGTGATTGAGCTACAATCACAGTGTACAATAGGACAAGGGTGATGAACATCAACGCACTCTCACATAACATCTTTCTCTCTGTCTCTCTCAGTCCCAAAACTGAACCCACAGTATGTGTATATCACCATAGTGCAGGCACAGTATGGTGCCCGGTGGCTATCCCCAGTAGCCAAGATGGCTAAACTGGCACATTTACAGAAATGTTTATGACTGTGTACGGTCCCTGTAACTTTAAACTGTATGAATAAAATAAATGTTACACTAAGCAAAAATATATAGAAATAATTGAATAACTCAAATACAGTCATTTGGTTAGAATCAACATGCCTGCAATCACAGTGTACAATAGGACAAGGATGATGAATGTCAATGCACTCTCACATAACAACAGCTTTCTCTCTGAGGATGCATAAAATGAAACCCAATGAAGCCTTTACCACAATCCTCTTTCACACTGCATGTTAAGTAAAGTGCAAGAACATATGTACACCAGTGGCGGCTGCAGACCAAAATTTTTGGTGAAGCAGCCACCCAAAAAAGAAAAAGAAAAAAGAAGGCAAACAAAAGGCGCAGCGGCAATCTCACTTTTTATCTCCGCCTGAACGGTAGTAGCAATGGCTTTAATCAGATCATTTTGTATTGTCTTAGACATCCCAAAAAAACACAGTGGACAATTTCAAATGAGCAGCCAGAACATCATCATAGCGGGAAAACACTTCTACCGTCTCTCTGTAGTTTCCTTTATTATCTGACTTTTCACTCTCATCATGCCCCCTAAATGCCTGCTCCTGACGACCAAATAATGACACCGAATCAATCAACCTTTTCAGAATGTCACGGTTTTTCTGGACCGTGTTGTTATGCTTTGTGAGTATCAATCATCACATTTCCCAACAGACTTGATTGCACGGCTGCCCCTACATGCTCCTTTTCATTTTTAATGAAGCTTAACAGATCTGTCAAAATTTCGTAGATCCTCAAATCCATCTCTTGCAAACTTTGAAGAACACCTATCTCCTGCAGCAGCACACTTAAACATCACGCAAGGCCAGCAATACAAGCAGTTTGTTAGCACACTACTCGTTAGCCACTCTACCTTTTCATACCCAGAACACTTAAAATCGGACTTACTGAGCCCACTCTCTGCACCAGCTTGATGGGGGGAGGGGGGGCTTTGGTCTCTCCTATGCCTTCACTCCTAGTTTTTCCTCACAGGAGAAAGTGTGAAAAGATTCCCGTAGGATCCGGTCCATGATGTTTGCATCCATCAGAAGCTAGCCAGCTAGCTAGCTAAGCTAGTTAGAACAACTAACGTTAGCCTACAGTACAGAGCTACTACACGAGGTCAAGATCAAAAATGCAAATATAAAGATGAACAATAAAGTTGAACAATAAAGATCTGAACAGATTCACTATCACAATATTTACAATATATATACAAGAACCACCAAACACTACTATAGTAATCACTAATTTATCTTTGGCTAATCTCTTTTTCTTATCTTATATTTCACCGCGCTTCAGATACCAAAAGGTATGATCAAAGATCGGAAAGGCTGAACTGGTGTTCTCTGATTGGTTAGACAGGTGTCAATCATTTTCAGGTCGAGGAAAGACTAGGTGAAGCACCGCTTCACTGGGTGGGCATTCAAATGCGTCATAAATCATAACCCTCCAATCAACAACATGTAAGGTACTTTTTCAATTTACATTCACTTACATGGGGTTAGTGATGCAGAACACTCCCCTGTGTCACATGAAGAGGACGCTGTGTTGCACAATACCCACTACACTTTTTTTTAACTTTTTTGTTTGATTCACAGAGGAAATAGTCATTCTAATGAAATGTTAGCATCTAAAAAAGATGTTTTATATGATATGTGTGTTATGTTTTTTGTTTATTTTTTGGTGAAGCACTGCTTCGCCTGTTGTTTTATAGAAACATCCTCTTATACCAAAAAAACGTGTCTAGTTAGACCAGTCTGCCCGGTACAGAAGCAAAAACTACAATTCCCATATTACCACGACAACACCGTGACACAGCGCAGAGGGGTGGCCCCTTCACAAGGCTAACTTGCACCAAAAATGGCAATCACAAAGCTTGCTGTATTTTAAGTACTACAACGCTACAAACTCTACCGAATCGCGGTTTACACAGAGCTGTTATCTTACACTTGATCCACGTCATATAACATGCATTTTGGCGTACATTAAGCAATTAACCACAATTTTATGTGCAGCGTCTTGTTACCGTACACGTCTCTCTGTCCCAAACCTGAACTGAGGGGAAACCGCATGTGCCCATACCAACGTGCACAACCCGGTTGCAACGTGCAACAGGCGACATGACATTTAAGATGCTTAACAAGTGAGATTTAAAATAGCGTAACTTATTTTGACTGCATTAACCGCTTTTCAATAAATACAGAGCACGTGCACTTTGTATTGTAAACATTATATGGAAAAGCAAAAATAAACAAACGATCAATACTACCTTTTTATCGTTTCACCCTATTATCTACCTCTAGTGTAACCTTCTGGCCCAAAGCACTTCACTACTATAGGGGCGCATCGTTTGAAGGGATGTTACTCGACCACAATATTACAATATTACCATTATTACACTCTCCCCCTCTTTAAGGAGAAAGTGGCTCCTGACAGCTCGAGGGATTCCACATTGCTGGCAGGAATATGTATGCTGAGGCATGGGGGTTGAGTATGGAACCCACTGGTTTAAGGCATTGAGGGTGGGTCTCAAAACCTGGAACTTGGTTGCCCTAGTGTGTCATGGTTAACGTGTTTCTTGGCCTATGTGCCCTTTGGGACCTTCTTATTTCACACTTCAATTTCTTGCTGGTTTGAACCTG
Source organism: Lampris incognitus (assembly GCF_029633865.1). NCBI lineage: Eukaryota > Metazoa > Chordata > Actinopteri > Lampriformes > Lampridae > Lampris > Lampris incognitus. The sequence goes on from NC_079225.1 coordinate 27,574,341, forward strand.
AGGCCTCCTCGGCCTCTGGTGTACATGTGGAGTCAAAAAGACTCTGTTCTGCCTCAATGTCCCCTAGTTCACCTTGGTAGCCATCAGCAACCCCCATTCCAGCCTGAATATGCGTATTCTGGTTTACTGTTCCATCTAGGCAATGGCCTTCCTGCTGACTACATTCAGCAGACTCACAAGGTTGGTTGAGCTTTGTCTGTGTTCTCACATTGTCAGTGTTGGTACCCTGTACAATGGGCCCTCTCCAAACTTCTCTACTACTCTATGAACCACTGGTTCCCAGTAAGCTCGCAGCTTACCAGGTCTGTCTCACTCCAACATGATTTTAACAAGAACTCTGTCCCCTGGTTGAAGGGCCACTGCCTTTGCCCCTTGATCATAATATCTTTTCCCTTTGGCAGAGGACCTCTGACTATTCTCTGAAGCCGTTTGATAAGCCTGCTGCATCCTTCTGCCCCACCCCTGAGCATACTCTGAGTATGACTTGTGCTCATTTGTCCAAATGTGGCCAAATAGGAGGTCTATGGGCAGTTGAGGCGGCTGACCAAAGAGGAGAAAGTGTGGTGAAAACCCAGTTATCTCATGCCATGTACAGTTGTACAAAGTGCACAATGTGTGGCAGGTGATCCTTCCATCGTGACTTCTGGTCCTCAGGGAGAGTGCGCAGCATCTGCGGGACAGTTCAATTCATATGCTCCACTGGGTTGCTCTGAGGAGGATATGGTGTTGTACAAGAGTGTGCTACCTACCCCAGCTAGTTCTTGGAGCCTTGCAAACAGCGGGTTCTCAGATTCTCACCCCTAGTCATGGTGAAGTTTCTCTGGATACCCAAATCTCGGGATGAATACAATACAATACAATACTTTATTAATCCCACTAGGGGCAGTTTATTTGGAGAAGCGTGTGAACATAAAACACAGTAACTTGCAAACAAACAAATAACACAAACAATAAATAATAACACCGGAGAGAGCTATATAAAATCTATAAAACCTATAATGAAGTAATAGAATATCTTTTCTGCTGCTGTTCTCACAAATTTTTTGCGAGTAGTATAAGCTTGAGCAAACTTAGTAAAGTGGTCTAGTAACACAAGTATATGTTCATAACCACCTTTGCTTCAAAAGGAGCGCTAGATGTCAGTTTGCCCATTGGAGCCCACTGCTCGACATTGGGTTGCTTCTACTTTATGCAACTGCACTTGACATACTCCTCAACTTCCTTTTCCAGAATGGCCCAATAAAACCTCTCCCTTACCAGTTGTAGGACCTTGTCAATACCCACATGCCCCATGTCATTGCGCAGGTGCTTTAATACCCTCTCTTTGAATGTTGCTGAGAGTACCAACTGCCTTCTGTCACCGCCCTGCCAGTACAGGATTCCATCATTGGGCCGGAGTTTTTTCCACTCATGCAGTAAGCGCTTTGCCAATGCACACAGGGTCCTTCAGTCTAGTTCTGATGGTGCTTGTTTCTACATCTTTGATGCCCTGATCATCCTGCTGTGCTGCACGAAGCTCTTCTCTCTTCACGGGGATCGCCACTCCCCCTCCTTTGTCCTTAGGTCGTGGGGTCTCAATAGACAGTGCAGCAACCCCTACCTGCTCACTCTTTGAGGCTTTGCTCCAATGCCAGATGGCCGAAATGATATCATGTGTCATCATGCCAGTGAATGCTTGCTCACCCTCTTGCAGATCTATGGGATGTCTGGAGACGGTTTCTGCATCGATTTTGGCTTTTATCAAAATTGATGTCGGCCAATTCACCAACCCAATGATGTCCCACAGCATTCAATCTGGCTGTACTCAACACATAGCTGAGAGGATTATTATAATTGTAAAATGTGAATGATGGGGCATAATATAGGTAGTCACAGAACTTATCACATATAGCCCACTTTAATGCTAGAAATTCAAGTTTCCGGGCGTCTGAGTGGTGTGGCAGTCTATTCTATTGCCTACCAACATGGGGATTGCCGGTTCATGTTACCATCGGCTTGGTCGGGAATCCCTACAGACACAACTGGCCATGTCTGCGGGTGGGAAGGTGGATGTGGGTATGTGTCCTGGTCGCTGCAATAGTGCCTTCTCTGATCGGTCGGGGCACCTGTTCAAGGGGGAGGGGTAACTGGGGAGAATAGCGTGATCCTCCCATGTGCTGCAGAAGCGGCTGGCGATTCCACATGTATCGGTGGAGGCATGTGGTAGTCTGCAGCCCTCCCTGGATCAGCAGAGGGGGTGGAGCAGTGACCGGGACGGCTTGGAAGAGTTGGGTAATTGGACAAGTACAATTGGGAGAAAGGGGGCGGGGTCCAAAAAGAGAAATTCAAGTTTCTGTCAATGCAAGTAGTAATTCTCTTCTGCTGCTGATAAGGTCCTGGAACCATAGCCTTCGACTCTGAGCTTGCCCTGCTGTTGTTGATACAATACTGTACCAAGTCCGTCGTTGGAAGCATCAGTCTGGAATATGCCAACAGTGGTGGTTCAGTCAATATCTCAACCAACTGATCAACAGCCTCCTTGTGAGCTTGTCTCCATACTACAGGTGTTCCAGATGGTAGCTGCCCAGAGGCTTTTGTTTGTTTTCTTCTTGTTGCCTTTTTTTCTTTGTATTGGTGTCTTGTCTTCCTTGGACTGAAGCAGTTCATACAGGGGTTTCACAATTCTTGAGAAATCTTGCATGAAAGTTCTGTAATAACTCAAGAATCCCAGAAGCTTTCGCACGTCACCTACAGTGTTGGGTGACTTATCTTTTAACACCCTCACTGCCTGTAGGTCCTTCGGGTCAACACAAACTTCTTCCCCTGAAACCATGCCGATGTATCTCACCTCCCGTTTGAAGAGTTCACACTTGGCACACTTCTCAGTTTGATACCATGTTGACGCATCCTTTGCAACAACTTCCTAAAATCCTCTACATGATTCTCAAAAGTCTATGAGTAGCATAGCACATCATCTAAATATGGTGAGCAGCATTCATCTCTGATCTCATCAAGTGTCTCTTCACTGCATCTTTGAAATGCAGCTGGGGTGTGCATCAATCCAAACGGGATACAAACCAATTCGTATAATTGGTTTGTATGGTGTACAAAAGCTGCCATGGTGTACAAAAGCTGTCATGCGCCTGGACTCCTCTGACACAAAGCCTTGGTGATAGGCCAACCCTTGATCGAGAATGGAGAACCATGTGAACCCTCCCAGGTTGTCCAAAAGATCCTGAATTCTCAGCAGAGGATGCCTGTCTGGTATTGTCTTCTTGTTCAGACCCCTGAAATCATTGCACAGCCTCAAACTTTGGTGCTTTTTTCTCACGCAGATAATAGGCAAAGAGTATGCTGACTTGGACTTCTGAATCCACCCTCTTTCGAGTAGGGTGTGGGCATAGTCTTTCACTTTGTAGAGAGGCTTAGGAATTGAGCTGTACAACTTCAGCACAGTTGTGTCATCACAGTCTAATTTTCAGATTAAGCCCTGACACACACCCTATGTCTCCTTCCCCATGGGCAAACACATCTGATTCCTCAAATAATATTTGTCTTACTGTCTCTGCCTGCTTTGGCTCCAAATGACTCAAGTCTACTGGTGGGTGCCACTTTTCATCTGTCTCTGTTTTGATATTGTTGCCATCACTTGAACTAAGCCCTGTCTTGATTGTCAATAGCACAGCCTAGCTTTTGCCCTGAGGTGTGTGGTCTGGGCTATGCCCAGAGGTGTTGTCAGAGGTAGTCTAAGGGTACAGGGGTCATAGCTACAATTGACTCGATGTGGCCCAAGCATGTCGTACGGGCAAGTCAGATGTCAAGTTTGGATGAGTTCAGAACTTTTATCTTCTCTACCTTGGAGGCCCCTGCTGAAAGCTCTACAATGCTTGGATAGAGTTGAAGACCTAGGTAGGACATGATACATGGCTCAAAGAGCATTATACCCCCACTTGGCAAGCCTCGTACCCAGCACTTCACATCTCTAATCTTGTCTACTTGCAATGCTGAATCCAGTTTTCTTAGATTTCACAATGCAGCTGAAGTCTTCCTGTTCATCGACCATAGCCCCAACTGAGTCAACCCCAGTATGAACAATGTTCCTCTTAACTGTAACTTCCTTTAGTAGAGCCTGGAGGTCTGTTCCACCCCTCCCCTTTATAACTTCCCTCACTACATTGATACCTACAAGCTGTGGTTACTTTTTGGCTCATTAACATGGGCACCTCTATGGCCAATCACCCATATGAATTCCACTACCGCCTCAATCCACCCCTCAAAAGGCATGTCCAGCCCATTGGCTGCAATTAGATCAAGAGGCTCATTTGTTTCCAGTATTTTTTCTATAGGTTCAATGACAGTGTCTCTCTGAGATTTTTGTCAAGCCACCTTCTCCCAAGAATAGTGACCTGGGCACCGGTATCCAGTCATGTCTCACAATACACCCCATGGTGCCACAAGTTTGGTTTCCTGTTTTTGTTTGCATTTCTCAACATTTGTTTGAGTGGCATCTAAATTGGTACTATGTTTCAAACCCTCAGAAGGGGACATGCTTGAAGGTAAGGTCACAGGCTGTCCCCTTCCAGTGACCCCTTCAAGTTTCCCTGTCTCTGCACCTTCAGTAAACAAGTGTGGTCAAGCTGGGCCCAGTGCCCAGCTTCACCATACTTGAAACAGTGAACAGACTTCTCATTACCCTGTTTGACACAACTGTTACACTTGCCCTTTTCCTGTCTGTTTTGAGACACTGCTGTTTTGACTACCATGGCATCTGCACAATGTTTACTCTCCTCCACTGTGCCTCTGATGGTGAGCATTTTTCCATGTTTTTGGTATGGGATGAAAACAGCTGCTAAGTCCTGTATGGCTTGTCTATTAGCTTGTATGTCTGCCTTCAGAGGCCCTTGCTCTGCTCCCTTCTCAGAATCATTTTCAGTTCTCTCACTTCGCTGCACTATATAAGCACTTGCTGAGCAGTTTCTGCCAGATCCCACTAGACGTTTCTGCCTTTCTGTTTCCTCCCTCACCGACTCTGTGATTAGGTCAAGAATAACGGCATCTGTCACTTTAAAGTCATTAACGTAAGGTTTTATATCCCTCATTGGAGTATTTGTCACTCAACCCTTGGTATAAGGTGCAGAGGAATATGCCCTGGACCAGATTTTTGTCATACGTCAATAAAGCCACTCCCTGATTAGAAGCATTTCGGACACTTTGTTTAAGCCCAATGACTCTACAGACAAATTGTTTAGGAGTATCTGTGTTGAGTTGCCTGTCGCTGCTGAGCTCCTGAAACATTTCACTACTGTCTTTCCCTTTCATGTGTGATTAGAGAAAGCATTCGAATTCAGTCACTGTCAGCTCATCATTGTTACATAACATGTCTTCGAAAGTACCTGGCTTTATAACCCTAATAATTGACCTAGCAACCTCGGACTCGGAGAAATTTGCTTTTAACCCATCATCAATCTGCTTGCAAATGTTGCTGTAGCTCATATCAATACATGTGTCAAGCAACAATTATTGATATAAGAAAGCAGGTACAGGAATGCACAGGGTGCATTACGCATGCGGAACAATGGATTTCTGACACTGAAGACAATGTTAATGGGCTAATATCCAAAGTCAGCACATTGGAAAGCACAGTTAAAACTCTTACCAACAAAGTGGAAAACTTGGAATGCAGAAGCCAATGGAACAACATAAGACTTGATAGGCCTACCAGAGAAGGCAGAGATCCAAGATATAATTACATTCATGGAAAAGTGGTTACCGGGGGGTCTGGGTCTGGAACCGTGAGAGGTCTTGGTAATCGAGCGGGCTCATAGAATCAGCACCCTGCGAAACAACAAATCGTACAATACATGTCCGAGAACAATTATTATGAATTTCTTGACCTTTAAAGATAGGGAGCGAGTATTGAAGGCAACCAGAACAAAAGAAAAAGTTCTGTACAACAACGAACAAGTCCGTTTTCACCCGGACCTCTCTGCTGATGTATATGGGATGCAGCGCGGCTATGATGAGGTGTGAAAGAAGTTGCGAGACAAGTGGATCCATAAGCACAGAATTACCTTTGTGGTGCAGCTCCTGGAGACATATGCTGAGAGGTCTCTCACTTTCCAAACTCCAGCTGAAGTGGACAAGTTTGTCCAGTCTCTTCGAATAATTGAGGTGGGCCTGACGATGGAATGCTCCATCAGGAGAGTGTAGCAGCAACACTGATTATTCTATTTTATATCACTTTCACACGAGGTAATATGATCATCCTTTTTGTTTATCCTTTTCCATTGGATAGGACTGCGTTTCGTTTCCCTTTCCATTCTCTTGGCTAAAATTAATTTTCGTCTTTATTGATATAGACAGTGGGCTTAATACGGATTGGAAAAAGGGAAACAATGACATTTTTGCACCCAAGCAATGGACTGTTGAAATGTCATTTGCTTACAAAGGATGTTCAACCCATCACAGACTTTACGTTGCCAACAGCTGTAATATTTGATTCCTTTGCTATTTTATCTATCCTTCAGCGTGGGTTCCTGGTGTTATTATTCGTTTTGTGTGCCTTTGATTTTTGCGTACAGGTTGCAAATATTACATAGTTCATTTTTATAAACTTTGAGAGGTTAGTTAGCATTTGTTTAAAGCAGTTAGAGCTTAAGAGAAGGGAATAACTAAAAGTGAGAGAGACGGTTCCTCATAGTGTGTGCCCAGCAAACAAAAGAACGTCCTCCGCATGTCCCCTAAAGCTCCTCTCCAAACGTCCTGTAAATGTCATTGTGTGGGGTTTTCATTACGTCACGGAGACGTTATTGAGAGACGTTCAAAGAACATCCCACAGTAATGTCCCCGTGACGCCCCAGGGACGTCTGGTAGACTTTCCCCTAACATCCCTGTTATGTCCTCGGGATGTTCTTTGACGTTCCCGGGATGTCGCGGAGACATCTAGACGATGTTCCCCTAAGTCCCTGTAATGTCCTTGGGACGTTACAGGGATGTCCCACGATAACGTCCCCTGGACATCTAGAGGACTTTCCCCTAACATCCCTGCAATGTCCTTGGGACGTTCCCTGAACATCACGCAATAACAGCCAGACTTCCGGCTTGGCCGACCAAGCCGCTTCGGCTTGGTCGGGTGTACCTACAGACACAGTTGGCCATATCTGCAGGTGGGAAGCTGGATGTGGGTATGTGTCCTGGTTGTTGCTCTAACGCCTCCTCTGGTCGGTCGAGGAGCCCATTTGGGGGGGGGGGGCTGGGGGGAATAGCATGATCCTCACACGCTACATCCCCCTGGCGAAACTCCTCACTGTCAGGGGGGGAAAAGCGGCTGGCGACTCCGCGTGTATCAGAGGATGCATGTGGTAGTCTGCAGCCCTCCCCAGATCAGCAGAGGGGGTGGAGCAGCGACCGGGACAGCTCAGAAGAGTGGGTAATTGGCTGGATACAATTGGGGAGAAAAAGGGAGGGGAATGGGGGGGAATGCCCCCCCCCAAAAAAAGACTGGAGTAAGACATGTAGGAAGGTTCAGAGGCAAACACTCAACATTAACTTGAAACTTATACAGTATAAATGGCTGATGCAAACATAGACAACTCCTGTTAAATTGCACAAGTTTAATGATAATATTCCTGGTACCTGTATCAAGTGTAATGAGGCAAGAGGGACACTATACCAATGTTTATGGGAATGCATGAAAGTGAAATCCTTTTGGCTAGATATTATTAATATGATTGATCAATTTTATCAAAGAAATTACCATTGGATCCTAATCTTTTTATTCTGGGTATATAGCCTATCAACCATCATTCAATTTCACTGCTACGTGGATGACACCCAGCTTTATCTATCCACCAAGCCTACCTCTACTCTTCCACCCACTTCCCTTTCTGACTTCTAGAAATTAAATCCTGGTTTTCATACCGGCTCGAGGGAGCTTGGAGTAGAGCCGGAGGAAGCTTGGAGTAGAACCGCTGCTCCTTCACATCGAAAGGAGCCAGTTGAGATGGTTCGGGCATCTGATTAGGATGCCTCCTGGGCGCCTTCCTTTGGAGGTTTACCGGGCACGGCCAACTGGGAGGAGACCCCTAGGTAGACCCAGAACTCGCTGGAGGGACTACATGTCCAATCTGGCCTGGGAATGCCTTGGGATCCCCCAGGAGGAGCTGGAGGGTGTTCCTGGGGAGAGGGACATCTGGAGTGCCCTACTCAGCTTGCTGCCACCGTGACCCGACCCCAGAAAAGTGGCTGAAGATGAGAGAGAGAGAGAGAGAGAGAGGTTTTCATACCACTTCCTCAAACTTAATAGTGGTAAAATCGAGGTCCTCATTGTAGATACTAAATCTACTTTGGCTAAACCTGATAGTTTTTCCCTAACTATTGACAACTTTATAGTTCCTCCATCACCTCAGGTTAAGAGTCTGGGTGCCATCCTGGACAGCACATTATCTTTTGAAGTTCACATCAAAAATGTTATTCGGTCTGCATACTTCCACCTACACAATATTAATCATCTTCGCCTGTCACGTACACCTAACAGCACTGCCATACTCATTCACATCCTGGCTATATCCCGTATTGACTACTTCAATTCTATCCCCTTGGTCTTCCCCTCAAGTGTCTTCATAAGCTTCAATTGGTCCAGAATTCAGCTGCCCATATCATTACCAGAACTCGTTCCATAGATCATATCACTCCTGTTCTTCAGCAACTCCATTGGCTCCCTGTTAAATACCATATTGACTTCAAGATACTGCTCCTCACCTTTAAGGCCCTTAATAACCTAGCTCCTTCATATCTTTCCAAACTCCTTCATATCCACACGCCGTCCCGCACTCTCAGATCCTCTTCTGCTCTCCAACTCACTACACCATTGGCCTGCTTGACTACCATGGGGACTAGAGCCTTCAGTCGTTCTGCTCCCCACCTATGGAACTCTCTCCCATAAGACATTCGCAACATTGACTTTCTTTCAACCTTCAAATCCCATCTCAAAACGTACGTTTTCAAACTGGCATATTCAGTCTGATCCACGCTTCATTGAGTTTTTGGCAGATGATGACTTTATACATATCTGTTGTATTAACTTTTTATTGTCTACCCTGCTTTGTTTTGGTTTTATGCCGTCTGATACAGTGCTGCTTGTTCTTTTACTATGTTCTGTAAGGTGTCCTTGAGTGCTCTGAAAGGCGCCCACAAATAAAATGTATTGTTATTATTATTATTATTATTATTATTATTATTATTGTTATTGTTACATTGATCTAAGACACACCCTTTATTTTATTCATTTATCTATTTACTTTTTATTTAGAATGTTTATTTTTTTCTAGTTTATTTTTTTTTCTATGTCCCTACTTGGTTGGTGGGGATGAGTTGTGGGAGGGAGAAAAGGAGGGAAAATGTTTGCTGTGTTTTGTGTAATTGGTATTCACTGTATATTCTGATGTGATTTGCAAACTATTAAAAAAAAGAAGATGTCTTTACATAGAAAATCTGATTTCTAAGTCTCATCTGGTCAATTCATTGCTGGTTATGAATATATCACAGTTGTCAGTCAGAGTAAACTGAATTATTTAGATTTTATCCTACAATTGATCCTATTATATTCATATTTCAGGCACCACCGATTGATAGAGCAGAATTAAAAATGAGAAAATCTTCACAAAAAATGTGATTGACTGCCATTGATGTCACGTACAAAAAAAATAAAATCCTTAAGCCTTTTCTGTCCAGTCAATGCAGGCAACTCTGATCCCAGTCTCATTCTGTTTATTTATATATATTTTATTTATGGTACTGCCTCCCTGTTCACATACAGGGAGGGAGGGGGCAGTACTATAGGCAGAGGCATGGGTGTGCTATGAGTTCCCCAGTCTCAGCTATAGTGGCCAACTTTTATGTGGAGGAAGTGGAAAAGAGAGCTCTGACGTCCTATCCAGGGACACCACCTAGCCATTGGTTCAGATTTGTGGATGATACCTGGGTTAAAATTAAATCTCAGGATGGACCACATTTCACTGACCACATCAACTCTGTGGACAACCACATCAAGTTCACCAGGGAGGATGTGAAAAATGACAGGTTAGCCTTCTTAGACTGTGAAATTGCAATTGGTGATGGGGACATTTGATTGTTGATGTTTACTGTAAACCAACACATACTGATCAGTACTTAAGGTTTGACTCTCATCATCCACTGGAGCACAAACTAGGAGTCATCAAGATGCTGTACCACTGGGCTGACAACATCCCCACCAACACAGCGGCCGGGGAAGTGTAGAAATCCCGCATTAAACAGGCCCTGGTTAAGTGTGGCTATCCTGATTGAGCATTTGTCAAATCCAGGAAGATGCCCAAACAGTACACCAGCCGATCGAAGAGAGGAGAAGGACAACAGCTGTCTAAGTGTAAACCAGTGGTGATTCCATATCTGGCGGGAGTGTCGGAACAGTTGAGAGCATATTTTCCAAACACTGCATCTCAGAAATTCGTCCATCCCAGGGATTGGGTCCCCCGGCACAAACAGAGCAATATAGTGTACGCTGTTAAGTGACAGGAGGACTGTCGTGACTTGTACATCGGGGAAACCAAACAGACACTGGCCAAGAGGATGGCACAACACAGGAGAGCTAACACGTCAGGCCAGGACTCTGCAGTCCTCACCCATCTACAGGCCAGTGGCCACTCTTTCAAGGATGAGGATGTGCACATCCTTGATAGGGAGGAACGATGGTATGAATGGGGAGTCAAAGAGGCCATCTATGTTAAGAGGGAACGACCATCCCTGAACCAATTGGGGGGGGCTAAGAGTGCATCTGTCACCATCTTACAATGCTGTGTTTGCAGCTATTCCCAAATCCTCTGTGAATAGTACCCATCGCCATTGTAACTCTAGTTAATGGTCACGGTAAGTTGCATGTGAAACTGACTGTTGTTTTCGGTCATTATGCAATTGTATTGTCTATAAGGGTGGGGATACCTGCAGTCAGTTTAGACTGAAGAGGTCACTTAGATGAGTCATGAAACATTTCTGACAATCAACGTTGCGTCCAAATGAAGTGATTCAACTTTCTGTGATTCTGTTTATTGTACCGAATTAAAACAGCATGCACACTGTGACCTGGTGCAGTGACCTATCTGGGGGAAATATACAGTAATGTAGAGCAATGGTTAGAGCTCCACCTAAAAAAGGCCCCACTTGAAAATAATGATGCAGTTTGTAAGTCTGGTGTATAATTGACTGAATGTTTATTTTCACAGACCTCAACTGAAATGTCACGACGTCATCTCATTTCTTGGTTGTTTTGAAATGAGAGTTGTGCTTCCTTCACTCTTTCTACCAAAGGGGCTCCTCTTTACCTTCAACCAGCTGCAGGAACAGGAAACTCCCTCACATCGATCTGTCACTTTGTCCTGCTGAGCCAGGAACAACCTCTGTTATAAGTATGAATCCCAAACAGGTACTGTAACTTTTACCGTCAGTGTCCATGGTTTCACTCACTCCTAATGTAGTTTTATTCCCATTACACCATAGCAGCCTAACAGATGTGGAAAAGAAAACTCATAATAACTTGTAATCTTTACCCTAAGGTCCCAGCACAACAACTTCCTGTTGTAATGTCGTATCCACAACACCAGCTCAGTGTTTGTCTTGATCAAGCACCTAAGTCAATTGACCCCCCCCCATCTCTCTACATCACACCGAGTCTCTCCACATAGTCTTACTTCTACCTACCAGCCACCTTGGTGACTGAAGCACATGACCTTTCATCTCATCCTGATTTACAGCAGGGCTCCTCATCATACAGAAGGCAATAGCTCCTTATCTCCAAAAGCTGCCTGTGCGTCATGAAAAATAGGCCATATGTAGCCACCTTTAGCCTTTGATAATGACCTCTCGACCTTCCACCCTTTCCTCCAGACAGGATGTGCCACATAAAGAGAGAAAACTCACCCACGTGTCATTTTTGACATTTTTTTCTTTTCCCCCTTTTTCTCCCCAGTTGTATACAGCCAATTACCCCACTCTTCCGAGCCGTCCCAGTTGCTGCTCCACCCACTCTGCCGATCCGGGGAGGGCTGCAGACTACCACATGCCTCCTCCGATACATGTGGAGTCGCCAGCTGCTTCTTTTCACCTGACAGTGAGGCGTTTCACCAGGGGGACGTAGCACGGGGGAGGATCATGTTATTCCCTCCAGTTCCCCCTTCCCCCTGAACAGGTGCCCCGACCAATCAGAGGAGGCGCTAGTGCAGCGACCAAGACACATATCCACATCCGGCTCCCACCCACAGACACAGCCAATTGTGTCTGTAGGGACGCCAGACCAAGCTGGAGGTAACACGGGGATTTGAACCGGCAATCCACGATGGAATAGACCGCCACGCCACCCAGATGTCCCTGTTACTTTTGACTTTTGACCCGTCTTCTCCCGTGGCTACATCGGCAGTTAGATTATGTCAAATGGACAGTTATGGTGTCAAAACAAGGCCACAAATGCGTAAAAGTTTTGATGTTTGCAAAAAAAAAAGTATCGTAAATGCAAAAAAAGACGATTTTCTCGCAAACATCAAAACAGCTATTTCAAGTATATTTTTTGTTTACAATACATGACTTACGTTTATGATGCTTTGTAGCCTTGTTTTGACACCATAGATAGTAGTTAAACATTTGTTCAGATGACGTGTAAACAAAGCAAAAAACAAAAAAACAACCCTAACGTACCTGCATCCCACTTAGTTTAATTCCCTGTCTCTTTCCACCCACCTCCCTCTCTCCATTCTATCCTTTGTGTCTTGCCCCGTCTATCACCCTCAGCCTTCACAGCAGTAATGTTTCCGTCCAAAGGAAAACTCTCATCTCTGCTTTGCAGCAGTTTGTTACTTTCACCCTCAGCCCACACTGTGCTAATGACGTATACAGAGCACGCTGGCCAGATCGTCCTTGTCTCTAACACTTGCATCAGAGAGGAAACCTCTGCTCTCAGCATCACGGTGCTATGTGACTTCCACCTCCTGGTCAGAGCCAGACGCTCCCCCATCGAATGACGTATACCAGGTGACCATCAGCCAACTCGGTGATCTCATCTTACTCAGTGGTGTCTAACCAAAAAAAGACCTCATGGGTTTGTGCTTCTAGCTTTTTTATTTAGGTCTGATCTTTATCAGACTAGATATACTATGTATCTGTCTAAACAAATGGTCCAACACCATTCAATCCACCACCACTTCGCCCTAATTTTTTCCCCAAATAGGCCTATTTTCAAAGCCTTTGTGTTTTTGAGGCTGTCTAAATAGAAAAAAACTGACATGCAATCTGATTTGTGGCCCTGAAGTCACACACTGACGAAGGCCGGTTGGCGGAAAACATTTTGTGTTTTGCCAGACAGATGATATAGTAACTCTATTGACTGATATATTTCTGAGTGCAGCTCTCTCTTCTTTATTTGGCTCTGAAGGCTATCCATGTTTAGACAGTTATGTGAATAACAAATTTGTCCAACAAAAAATGTTTGGTACGTCAAGAGACTTTCTGCCCTTCCTTTGCCCTCAGTAACGCAGCAAAACCTTCAAACCATTCAAACCACTGGTCACATGTTGTGTATTCAGTTTGTCAACACTCAAGTACCTTGGGATGTGAAATTTGTTTTCCGTTGTTAGAACGACATGCACATGCATTTGAGGACTTTTTGCATGTGCATTACTGTGTGTGCATTGCAGTGCATACATATATAATGTGAAATGTGTGAGAACTCAAATAGTGAAAGCAATTTTGACTCGAAGTGGCTAAAAAAAAAATCAGATCACTTGCATTCAAAGTAGAAACGACTCTTCACTACAGTTTGAATTCCTTCACTTTATTCAGATAGGCAGCTTAAAATAACCATCTTAAAAATACAGGTCATTCTGTCACACCTGTTTGGGCCACCAGTTGGGTTGACAGTTGACACACAACACCAGAAGGATTCAGATAGTGTTATCACAGAAAAATAGGATAAATTGGTTTTGTGACACTTAAAACGTCCTACCTATTATTGTATCGTTCGATGTGGCACCTGAAACTCATCCCCCACCAAAGGAGGCCAAAACAAACCATTAAAATGACAAATACCATTTGATCCTGGTCAGCAGTTATTTTCATACTCAGCAGAAATTAGCTGGTAACTCGCTTCATTGAACAGGTTTAAATGCAATCAATCCATTTTATAGTTAAAAAGCCGAACAATTTGTGCAAACAAAAGGGCAAACTACCCCTAAAGTCCAACCACAAATTCCATCCGAATAAGTGGAATGTTTGGCAAATACAACTATTGAGTGTGACATATAGTCCTAACATTTGATTTGGACTCACTATCTGTATATTATCATTCGTATTACAAAGGAAGATCCACTGGCAGAAAATCCAAATAATCTCAGGCAGTGAATTTTCTTCACACTAACTAAAAATGTGGCACAATAGTTGCCATATCAGATGCAGTAAGAGATCAAATATGAGTGGATGCTCCACCTATGACACACATTGCAGTTTGAATTACATTATACATATTACAGTTATTCAACCCTAGCCTAGCCTAGCCTAGCCTGACCTGGCCTAGCCTAGCCTGACCTGGCCTGGCTACTTGCTCGTCTTATGCTTTGAAAGAGCTAGCTGATGTTGGCAGTAAATTATGTACCAATGTCCCCCCACAACAAATAACATCATCATGGCGAGACTCTGGACATTCTGGCCAGCAAGCAAAGAAACACCAGATACTGAGCAGCAACCACAGGGGAGGTCTGTGTAGCCAACATGGCTGAAAACTGCCACGGGTAAGACAAGATCCTGCTCAAGTGAAGTATTTACATGCTCTCCTGTCACTTTGCATCACGCCACATCTGAATGTCATTTTAAGTACATGTGAAAAAACTACTTAAAATCATTTGCGAAAACAAGAGATGAGCTACAAGCACTCGATAATTTCATGGAAAGTAAAAGAATGCAGATCTTTACATTTTGATTATATGCTGGAAAAACGAAGAAGAATGAAAAAGTTAAATGTGTACTGCGGGTTCAGATTATTTCAAGTGAGGAGTGTTTTTAAAATGACAGTTAAAAAAACAAAAAACTGAGCTGACAGACGGACAAAAAAAAGAAAAGAAAGACAGATAAAAAGTGATCTGTGCATGTCCTTCCCATTTGATGCAACTGAGTCATTTGATGTATAACAGCTCTCCAGATGGAGACGAGTCAGCAGAAGACAAGTATAGAAAGAGATCCTCATGCTTTGATGGACCCCCAGATGATGAGTCCTACGACGACGCCGAGTACAGCCAACACAATCATCAGGATGCACATCTTCTTACGGGAGCTCCGCTGGGACAAAAATGAACACAACAGGTTTTTTGTTTGATTTCTCAGTTATTATTTCTTGTATTTTGTGATCACCCATCCTCCTTCACTATCTTTGGATAAAAGATTTTAAAAATAAAAATAATATAAATGAAAAATAAGAGATAAATAAAATCAAAGACAAATAAAGAAATAAAATAAAAATAAGATAAAATATAAATATAAAAAATATAAAAATAAAATAAATACATAAATATTTATAAAATATATAAAAAACATATAAAAATATAATAAAATTATGAAAAAATAAAAAAGATTTTTGGATAAAAGATCTGGATTTTCCATCTTTGGATAAAAGTGTCTGCTAAATGAAACTGTAACATTGTAACACTAACATCTCCAATGCATTCAGGACTCAAAGCCTTGGAAACACACACACACACACACACACACACACAAGCAAGTGCAGCCAATCACTAGATGCTTACTCAGCGATTTAATTGGAGCAGATTTATATTGTCTGTTGGGCGGGCATATCCAATTAACTGCCCCCCTTATATTTCTGCAGCCAGTGTGAGGATCTGAATCAGCACGTGATCTCACTTCTCTGATTATAAGTCTGCTGACAAATTTAAAATTTTCCCCATTCCTGTTTTCTCCTCTCTTTTATCTTTCTTTTTTTTTTTTTTACCTGGTAGTCCGCTGCGCGTGCCAGCTGCTGAGTGGCATTCTGCACATTAACGTCAGCATGCTCCACGTTGGCTTCTATACTGTCTACAAAACACAGACACAGCATACACAAGCTTTTACTATGACACCGGTGCAGATGGGTGAGCAGAAGTCAACGTAAGTGATCTCACATCCCTCTTTATCAGATGGGTACATGGATGAAGTGGTGTATATATAGACACGTTAGTTTCAGTAAAGGCCGACAGATGGTAAACGGTGTACATGCACTGCTTAGAGCAACCACCCAAGCATATCTCCCTGGTATATTAAGGAGCATATGGGTCTTTCATTTGCTCTGTTTGTGTAAATTTTTCCTATTTGCGAAACATTCAGAGAGCTTCTGGTTGATATTTTCCCTCTAGTCATTACAAGAGCAGAGATAGCTTTTGTGCATCGTGTTCAGAGTCGTTAGTACTGGCTGAGCATCTGCAGCACTTGTAGTTCTCAACAATCATCTCCCCATTGTAAACCCTCATTTTCAGGTCAAAAATGTAATGAGTTAGTCTTTGTGCAGCAGAAGATAACTTTTTAGACCGGCGATAATCAACCTCAATGACTTACGACTTCCAGTAAAAAAATAAAATTTAAAAAAAGCCTGTATGCGAGTTGCCAGCACAACCCTGCAGAACTGCCAACATTGACACCGAATGCTGATTTTCACCCCTATGATTTCAGATTAGTGCTCTTAAATGATTATTTGAAGCATAATGATTCATAAACATTCATGCATGCATTATTTCTTAAAAGAAAGCATTTGTCACAAAGGCTAAAAAGCCTTTATTCATTACAAATTGTTTTTCAGTTCTGACAAATTATGTTGTTGTGATACCACAAAACATTCTTGAAACCCTTTGGGCTCATAAGTTTCTCGCTGTGAAGTACAATTTGCTCACCAGTCCCTCAGTGGAAATTCAAAAACAGAAAATTAAAAAGTTGTTGGTATGTGTATATAATATCTACTACTTTTGGCTGCTCCCATTAGGGGTCACCACAGCGGATCATCTATTTCCATTTCTTCCTGTCCTCTGCATCTTCCTCTGTCCTACCAGCCACCTCCATGTCTTCTCTCACCACATCCATAAACCTCCTCTTTGGTCTTCTACTTTTCCTCTTCCCTGGCAGCTCCATATTCAGCATCCTTCTCCCAATATACCCAGCTCTCTCCTCCACACATGTCCAAGCCATCTCAATCTTGCCTCTCTTGCTTCGTCTTCAAACCGTCCAACCTGAGCTGTCCCTCTAATATACTCATTCCTAATCTTGTCCTTCTTCGTCACTCCCAATGAAGATCTTAGCATCTTCAACTCTGCCACCTCCAGCTCCGCCTCCTGTCTTTTCATCAGTGCCACTGTCTCCAAACCATATAACATAGCTGGTCTCACTACCATCTTGTAAACCTTCCCTTTTACTTTTGCTGGTACCCTTCTGTCGCAAATCACTCCTGATACTCTTCTCCACCCATTCCACCCTGCCTGCACTCTCTTCTTCACTCCCCGTTACTTTGGACAGTTGACCCCAAGTATTTAAACTCATACACTTTCGTCACCTCTACTCCTTGCATCCTCACCATGTGTATATAATATAGACAGGTAAATATCAAACAGACAGATAGGTTATGTATGGCAACAGGTGAAGTGTTTGTGCGCTCACCTATCATGTCCCCCTGCTCATGGACCATCATTCCTAGGTCCTTGAAGATGTCATTGATGTCTGTGATGTCGGACTGATAAGCCAAAAAGGAAAACAAAAGATCTTATCTACAAGGGGTCATTTAAGATATCATTGATGTAAATGATGTCAAAATGTAAGAAAAATAGCAAAATTATTTTTCATTTATTAAGGGTCCTCTAGTCTAGACCGTCACCCATATCTGTGATGTCAAACTGTATGGAAAATCAGATGGCATATTACATATCATTGATTATTAGTGATGTCTTTACCATACTGACAAAAATAAAGTTGACAGTTTGTGTACAGTGTATCCTGTACAAAAATTGACCCAGATCTGTGAATATGGATGTATGATATAATGATGATGATGATGCATGTCATTTGCACCTCTAGTTGCCTGATGGCAGACTCTCTCTCCTGGATCAGCATCAGGTCCTCTTCAGTGATGGCCTCAGTCTGTGCCTGCATTTGGGATTCACTGGGACAATGGAAACATGCAGTCAGTCAAAATATCACCAACATACTAATAAGAATGAGAAAGGACCCTTTTAATGACCAGAATGTAAATATGTAAGGCTAAAAATCATAGTAATGATGACGGTCTGCTATGGTGATGGTTTTTCAGTTAGTGTTAGAAACCATAGAGGGAAAAAAAGAACAAAAATGTGATTAAGAATTTCCTGGATGGCATGTCAGCTGATGCTTATGAAGGTATTAAAGTGGATGTTTTCATAGAGCTTGTATTCATTAGTATCAATTTCTGAAAATGTCTAATAAAAAAATAGAAAAAAAAAATTCGCCAATGAAACAAATGATTGTACCATAATTATTACTTGATGGGCTGAAGGCAAAGAAATCTGGTTCTAAACTCTTACCTCTGATATATAACATCTTTAGGGTTATATAAATACCAATGCTACTTCAAATTGCCCTTACTACTACTATTATTTCTACCACTATTAATTCTACTGATGATGATGTTGATGATGTTAAACACCAGAAAAAAACAACCTACCTTTGTAGAGGCAACCCTTGTCCATGGCTGTCTTCAGGCTGGCCTGTCTGTTGAAAAGACATGATAGCATTTCAGAAGTCCGAGTGAAGAACAGCAATACTTAAAAAGTCATTCTGTGCTGGTGCAACATGGTTGTCCAGTGGTTAGCACTGTTGCCTCACAGCAAGAAGGTACTGGGTTTGAACCCCAGGCACTCCCAGGTCTTTTCTGTGTGGTGTTTGCATGTTCTCTCCATGTCTGCATGGGTTTTCTCCGGGTGCTCCGGTTTCCTCCCACCATCAAAAAGACATGCATGTTAGGGTTAATACTCCTGCCTGTGCCTCTAAGCAAGGCAATGGAAAGAAGAACTGGAGTTGGTCCCCGGGTGCTGCATGTCAGCTGCCCACTGCTACCAGCATGTGTTGGGATGGTTTAAATGCAGAGGATGAATTTCCCCACAGGGAGTAATAAAAGTACATCTTATCTTACGCAAAAAACATACAATATACAAATGGTACAAGGTGTTGTAATGCTCACATGCCCCTAACCAGCGTGTACAACCAGGTGTATATCAGAATTGCCAAAACGCCCGTTGATAACCAGCGGGTTATAAACATCTAGCTGTGTCGCAAAAGAAGTGTAACAAGGTGCTGCTGTAGGATGAAATCAACCTCCAAAGTAAAGTTTACTCTGTAAACCTTCAGCTCAAAGTAAGTCCTCCCACAATAACCTCCAGACTACCCATTTATCAAGCAAATCTGTTAATGTCACAACAAACCCACAAAGAATATCACATAACTAAAAAAAAACAACTTGTTTTTGAGTTAGTTTAGAAGTGTCAGAGTTATATGATTGATTAATCGTAAACCTCTCATGTAGTTACTTCCCATCTGGTTGTTGTCTCTGGTATTCACTTCAAAGTATTTTTTACTGACTCACCACCCATGGGTCCCCCCCTATAGCCGGAGCCCTTACAAATATTCAGGCTCAACAACACGCTCACACAGGACAGGCACACTGCAAAATATGGCAGGCAAACAGCCAGTCTAAAGCACAAAACAACAACATAGCTCAAGGCAGCTGCCAGGTAGGTTACACTGTGTATGAGTCACAACCGAAGGTAAATAGGCCAATTCTTGATAACTATCTATGACCTTTATGCTTGGCTTAATACTAAAACCAGTGGTCCACTCTAAACAACTTGCTATTACTGTTATGTTTAAATGGGGGAACACTTGAATATAGTGTGCTTCTGTGGACGTAGGGCCATAGCCAGATATGGCCCTACATCCACAGGAGAAAGCCATTGTTGCATATCGTAGCTGTAACCTGCACTGTTCTACCTCTTTCGCACCTGACATAGTGCGAGAGTCCCCTAAATTCATAATCTTTGATAGCCACGGCAGCATAACCATATTACTTGGCATGTCATTTTATGCAAAATGATACTCGTATCCTAACTTTAACTTCCTCTGTGGGACAGGCCCCAGAATGGAGACAAGGGGCTGTGTCTGACACCACATACACAACACACTTACTGTGATGTAAAATGAGTATTAAACATGTTAACACTAAGTAGTGTACTGATGTCATGTATACAAGAAGTGCTGGGATGCATACTACATTAGCAAGAATTTCTGAGTTTGCAGCCGATGTCCCATAATGTATTGTGGTCGCATAGCGTCAAACAAATGTGGCTCTGTCCATTTATACATTTAAGTGCTTTATTATTTACAGATTAACCATTTAAATAAACTTCATTTACTGCATATGAATTATTCTGTAGGTGTATCTGTGTGTGATCTATATGCATCCAAGTCGTTTTCTCAGAGTCTGAGTATGATTGTGAGGAATCACTTGTCATAGAACTCGACTGAATGAGAGGTGGGAGATAGTAAACCACATGGCTTGCAAGTAGTATTTACCTCAGCTATGCCATTGAATCAGGTTGCCTTCGCTGTCTTCTTGCATTATTTGCCACTGATACAGTTTGATAAAGGAGACAGTTCAAACAAAGGCGATTTTTGCAAGAGGGATGAAAAGGCCATCTGGAGGGATGATGTTCCTTTTGAATATACTGCAGTCTTTTTTTTATAATCTACGGTTTAATTACTCCTTGAGTATGTAGTTAGCAGTATACTAGTACAAAATGTAGTTTTAGGCACAGTCAAGTTTTTTTTGTAGTCCTTATTTATTTCTGCCGGCAGGGGGCGACAACACACAATATGCCTCCGGATATAATACCAGGCTTTGCACTTCATGAATATCTTGAAGTTGAAGAGTAATATGGCTCCATTTAGAGGTACAAATTATACTAAACAAACAAATTGTATGATTTGTTTGCCTTATATGTTTAACTTGTTTGCTTTTTACTGATACATTGCAAATAAGAGCGTTTACTCATCCATCCATCCATTATCCAACCCGCTTATCCTGCTCTCAGGGTCGCGGGATGCTGGAGCCTATCCCAGCAGTCACTGGGCTCAGTGATAATAAAAAAAAAATGTTTTGATTATTGTTTAATGTTATCTTGTATCTTCATCGGCTGCTCACCCACTGAAGTCTTCCTATCGTTGGTTTGACTCCATCATTGTCATTTACTCGTTGGCGTCTTTTGACAACATCGTTTAATCATTCATGTGCCTTGTCACATCCAGGGCTAAGAAGGTTCTGATATAGTAACTCATCGTTCGGTACTCACCGATACTCTGGAGCTGGCTCTGACTCTGGCAACAAACTCTCTTTCTCTGTCAGCCACTTGACGCTGAGTCTTCTGGAAGCTGTTAAGGGCACTGGAGAAATCATTCACCAGACGCTCTTTCTGTAGCTTTCTCTGCCGCTAACACACACATGCACAGCGCACACACACACACCCACACACACCAAATCTTTGAATGGTTTGTGTTTAGCAGGTTAAGACATGGACTTGGGTCAGTAATTATACCTAACCAGTTCAGGTACAAAGTAAACACTACCATGATGCTCTGACCGGTTTTCTATGCAGGGAACTCAGATTTAAGCTTTTTTTCCCTGAAATAGTAGCTATGAAGGGGTTACTAAAGGGTGTTGTGATACCTGATCAGGACCAACGGGCAATGAGCTGAACGCCTTGATCAATCGGTCTGTCTCCTTGGCCAGCTGGTTACCCTGCTGCTGTTTCTGTTGCCTGCAAACCACAGACAGAATAACTTCACCCTAAAATACAGCTACAATCTGAATCGAAACTGGTGAGGCACAAAAAAACTGCAGTCATTAACAGAGAAATGGATATAAATAGACCCGAACACATACACACACACACACACACACACACACACACACACACACACACACACACACACTGTGTGTATGTACGTAGTTTTGGTTCAAGTTTCACTTTTTTGACATCACTATACTGAAAAATTTAATCATTTTCTTGAAGCTTGCTCCTTCTCCAAACTGAGACACGCAGTATGGATAGGACTAATAACGTTATATATGCGGCAGGAAAACACACTGCACTTTGGGGGGATGGCAGTGACGGCAGGAATCTAGCACACCAAATTTGTTACTACTCTTATTGCCCAATGTCTGGACTGCTACCGTGTTTTCAGCAGGGTACCTGTCATCATAATGTTTGCATGGATATTAAAACAGGCTGTCTGTTCCATAATGTGGCGGTTGTGACTCGCCTGCAGCATCACTGCATGTTGAGACAAAACTGACTGACAGGCTCATGATGGGGCGGGGTTTTGAACACGGTAATTAATCACCCAAGCTGTCAATATCACGTCATCAGAAATCTCTTTGTCTGTCAACAGCATCAGCACAGCAAGTCAGCCTACAATAAAACTTGATAGCTAAAATGACAAAGTTCAAGATGCGTGATCTCCAAAAGGACTCCTGTAAAGTCACATGTTGTGTAATGCCAAATGATTCCCAGTGTTTGAAACAATAAGGGAATTAAAAAACAGCAATTCTTTCAGATAGTTGTTACTGCTGACTCTTGTAACATATGGATGACCGAAGTGAGTTTCCTGCCGTGATATCTGCCATTCAAGGTACATGTCGCTCATCTCATCATCAGCCGCTTCCCCGTGGTCAGGTCGCGGTGGCAGCAAGCTAAGTAGGGCAACACCCTTCAGCTCCTCCTGGGGGATCCCAAGGCGTTCCCAGGCCAGACTAGACATTTAATCCCTCCAGTGAGTTCTGGGTCTACCCCGGGGCCTCCCCCCAGTTGGACGTGCCCAGAAAACCTCCAAAGGAAGGCGCCCACGTGGCATCTTAATCAGATGCCCAAACCACCTCAACTGGCTCCTTTCAACGCGAAGGAGCAGCGGCTCTACTCCGAGCTTCCTCTGGATGTCCGAGCTCCTCACCCTATCTCTAAGGCTGAGACCAGACACCCTACGGAGGAAACTCATTTCAGCCACTTGTATCCGTGATCTCACCCTTTCGTCACTACCCAAAGCTCATGACCATAGGTGAGGGTTGGAACGAAGATTGACTGGTAATTTGAGAGCTTTGCCTTCCGGCTCAGCTCCCTCTTGTTCATGCCTCGTGCCTCTCCCACGTTCAAGGCACACATTTGCTATATTAATTCTAACAGATCCTTGTGTACTTTTCGAAAAGTTCTAGACAATTTAACTTAATCATCATGATTATTATTATCATCACCATTATTGATTTTATTGCCATAGCAACTGATTGGTCCTCGCCCCATGCCCCTACACGGAGCCCTGTAACTCACAGTGTCTGTCGTAGCTGGCTGCTGTCCTGCTCCGTTCCCAGATGAGACACTCCTCTCTGCAGCTCTGACGCTGGGGAGAGAGGACAGAGAAACAAAAATAACGCGTGCACAGAAATCTTGCAGACGCTGCTCGGTAAGAATTGAAAATACAACATTGTGACAAGTCTTGCATATGTGTATTGCTATCTTTGTACGTGTGTGTTTGTGTGTGTCAGCATACGAGAGTGTATGTGCATTTATTTGTGTCACATCAGTCCGGTCTTGTGGATAATGGAGTTGGTGCTCTGTGTGCTCTTGTCTCCTACGAATGCAACTTTTGAATACTATATGGTAGAGTCTGCTCTGGACTGTAAAGACAGGAGCAAACATCATTAACATGGAACTACCTCAACTTCACAATATTTACACCACTCGCCGCAAAAGGAAAGCCCAAAACATCATTAAGGACACCAGCCACCCCGCTCATCTTCTGTTCTCTTCCATCTAAAAAACGTTACCAGAGCATCAAATCACACCCCACCTGTCTCAGTAATAGTTTCTTTCCACAGGCAGTCAGGCTGATGCACAGGTGATGCACCCATATGCACCTTACATTGTTGTGTTATCGTGTTATTCTACATTGTGTATATAATGTATGAATTCATATACCATGAACATGATAATGAAGTTGAACTTGGTAGAGTCCAGCTGCAGCATATATAGATATTAACACTTTATGATTGTTGATTCCTGTCTTTCTTTATACTCTACAGAAACACACCTATAACTCCCCAATTCCTTACTTTTTTGCAAATGAGATATTTCAGTAATCTTGATCAAAACAGTGAACTAAATACTTTTCACATTGATGATGTTAGTTATTTTTACTAGTATGCCCCCTTTTTGAGAGTGTTGTGTGCATGTCTTTGGGCCTGTATGCATCCCACCAAAACAAATCTCTTAAGGTGTGTGTGTGTGTGTGTGTGTGTGTGTGTGTGTGTGTGTGTGTGTGTGTGTGTGTGTGTGTGTGTGTGTGTATTACTCAGTAGTGTAATCTTGTGGATGTTGGAGCCGATGTTTTGAGCCAGAACACTCGGCTCTTCTGGGATTCCAGCCTGATAGGCCATTGTGGAAATCTATAAAACACACACACCAAAACACTGTTAGTTGATTTGTTAACAAATCAGTTAGAAAGCTCGGGCCCCTGTTGAGTTCCTCCTTTTTGATTCCGCTGTGGAGATGGAAATAGCCAGACAATTTTTTTTAGATATTTGGCGTGGCCATCTCTCTCACAGCCAGTAAGCTAGAACGCAGATTAACCTCGTGGTTAACAGGATTCGACACTGTGACTGGACCGCTCTTCTCTCACTCATTCTGTGTTGTTGTCATTTAGGCTTAATCAAACAGATACCAATCACCTTTTCAGTCACTTGTTCCATCAGCCAGCAATCCATGTTGTAAGAAACCAAGAGGCCAGTTCCCTTAGAAATAAGATGTGTATTTTTATTTGACCTTTGTTGTTCTTGCAAAAGGTATGATTGACAACAGTATGTGTTAGCCTCATTGCATACTTAATACTTTTACAAAATTGACAATAAGATTTTTTATGTGTACTTTAAATAAAATGTTGACTTAATATAGTCGCATACTTTATGTACTTATTACTACATCTTTAGTCCCCCAAAGTTAGTATACTTTTTGAATTTTTAAAAGTAAACATTTCCAAAACAAGTAATGAGTTCACTGTTGCTAACACCTATTGAAGATGTAGCCTGCAGTTTTTTTTTTTTGTAATGATATTTTTGACAGACATATGCAACCACCGAGCATGACAGAGACCTGAACCCCCGGATGCAGATGTTTGTTTTTATTTTTTGGCATTTGAATTTATGAAGATGGACTTCCTGAGTTGATCATAAGAATATTAAAATAAATATCACTTCCAACGTTTAAACGATCCAAGCAGAGGTATTACTCACGATTAAAGGATATCCTCCTTATTGTAAAGCTGCATAGTTGAATTTCATAGCTTTAAATCAGGACTTGGACATTCAAACCCCTCTCTACCCCTCTCACTTTCTCTACCCCTCTCTCTCTCTCTCTCTCTCTCTCTCTCTCTCTCTCTCTCTCTCAACCTCTCACTGTCTTTGTACCTCTCTGCCCTTCTCTCACTACCTCTCTCTCTGTCCCTCTCTCTTTCCAAATGCGGAAATCCCGAAACGCTTTATTTTGACAAGGAGGATAAACAGGTCACCTTTAAGCACTTTCACTTTTCAAAAACACCGATGTCGTGTCCAAATAACGCATTTATTATCTCTTCGTTGCGAACAAACCAGGGAGGTGCAGAGATCGGAGCAGAGCAACACATTTGGAAACTTTCTCGTTGGGTTATAACATTAACCACCTCATGCTCTCCTACCGAACCACACATAACCGAACCGGGTCGTGCACCCTCACTGCTCATCTATGTCAATAGTAAGCAAATGCTGAAATTGTTTGTTATTTCGAGTTTACCTTCTGGAGACGTGCAGCCGCGATACGTTTCCTGGTTCTCCGTCGCCCCACTGTCACGTGACGTCTTCAAATCCAAAAAAAAAACGGACTAAGTCAAATCCTAGTTTATGGCTGGACCGTGTATGGGCAATGTTCTATGGCCAATTTGTTACAGGGATGGTCAGCGGCAATGTCGGTAATGTGAATTCCTGGATTGTTTATCCGCAATTTTCTGCAGTGGTCTCATTAATATTTGTTGTTAAAGTGTACTAAATAGCATATCACATGACATGTTTAAGCTACGTCCGAGTTGAAAATAAATAAATAAATGCAGTTGCAATAACAGTAGCTTTAACTCATATCTTGGGATGTTTGATTTGAAAGATCATTTAATTGCAAGTGTTCCTATTGTAATTATCTGTTGACACCCCCTCCTCTTTCATCTGTTTCTATCTGCGAATGTTTCGTTTTTTTTTAAGATTCACTCTGTATTGACAGGCGAATTAACAACGAATGGACTGCGGTCGCTGATAGCGTCATGAATTGCGCATCACTTGCAAACTATCTACCCCGTCTCATGGTCCGATTCACAAGAGATGCTGCGCCAATGATACTGTAGAGACCTGTACTGTTGGGAGTGCTGATTCCCCCTGCTCTCTGCCAATCACGGGAATGTTTGTTATGTCGGTTAGTGTGCGTGTCTGTGGTTGGTGGAGCGGGGGAAGGGGCTGGCCCGCTGGTTACTGATTGGTTTCGTTGTTTTTTGTTTGGGGAGCGATTTCGGCAAGATGGCGGACCGAGGGGCTGCACATGGTCTAAGCGTGTGTAGAAAAGCTCCTCTAAAGTTGATATTTAGGCAGGTTACCCCCCACTAACCACTCGAAAATATCAGTGTGACCATGTCATGCAAAAATAATAAGGGAAAAAGCGAGCAGGAAGCGCAAAAAAAAACGCGTGCAGAACATCCTAGACACATATCCCCGTCGGAGCATGGGTATATGCTCAAGCTATGGAGTGCGAAGCAAGCAGCAGCAAACGGAATCTCGAACACATGAATGATTCCCCACCCGCCACACCGTCCAAAGGAGCCCGCGCTCGGAAACTGACGAGCCCCCATCCTCCGCGAACACGGGCTCTTTCTAGGACCTTTGACAGTATGCTGGCTAGAGCTATAGGCCTGTAGTTATCTAGGCTTCATACTGTAGCGAATTCGGGGGCAGTCTGGAAGACCGTCGCCACAGCCGGGGCGCGAACCCATGTCTCCCGCTCCGCAAGCAGGCCTATAGCTCTAACCAGCATACTGTCAAAAGTCCTAGAAAGAATCCTGCTGGATAGAGTGCATGAATTTATCAACTCCACGGATAACCAGTTTGGTTTTAAAGCTAAGCATGGCACTGACTCATGTATATATTCCTTAAAGGAAATTGTAAACAAATACAGAGGCCAAAACTCATCGGTTCTTATGTGTTTTGTTGATGCTTCTAAAGCTTTCGGTCGTGTTACTCATAGAAAGTTGTTTGTTAAATTGAGTCAAAGAGGGGTGCCCAAATACAGTGTGAGAATTCAGGCTTATTGGTATGCCCACCAGACTATGCAAGTGAAATGGGGTTATAGCATTTCAGCCCCATTTGGGGTTAGCAATGGTGTTAGACAAGGGGGGGTTCTGTCTCCAGTTCTCTGCAATTTATATATTGATGATTTGTCCAAGCAGTTGAAAGCCTGTAACCCTGGGTGCATGATTGGTAATACCCTGGTGAACCATATTATGTATGCAGATTACCTTGTCATTCTTAGTCCCTGTAGCGCTGGTCTCCAGCAGCTCCTTGATATACGTATGTCTGTGTATGGTGTGGAGCATGATATCAAATACAATGCTAGTAAGAGTGTTGTCATGATCTGCAGAATCAAAGAGGTCAATCATCTAAAATTTCCTGATTTTAAATTGTCTGATAATAATCTTGGGGTATGTAATAAGGTGAAATATCTTGGACGTTAAATTACTGAACAAATGATAGATGATGATATTTATAGGCAATGCTGCATGATGTATGCGCAAGCAAACACACTCTCATGCAAGTTTGGTATGTGTTCAGTTAGTGTGAAGATGTCTCTGTTCAGAGCATATTGTACAACACTCTGTACTGCACACCTGTAGTCAAACTACGAAAAACCAAGCGTACAGAGGCTTCAAGTACCTTATAATGATACAATGAGAATACTGCTAAGAAGACCTAGATGGTGTAGTGCAAGGGAAATGTTTGTGGCTGCAGGAATCAATACCTTTCAGGCTCTTCTAAGAAATCTCATGTATAAATTTATTTGCCGGCTCAATGACTCTGATAATGTAATCATCAGAAGTTTAACTAATATAAGATAGATAGCAGTGGGACCACTGGTATAGCTGCCTTCTTATAAGACACTGATTTGTTCCATTTATGTTATTTATTGTGTTTACTGTTTGTATTGTCTAGGGTTTGTCTTTTACCTATTTGTCTTTGTCTGTTATGGACCCTGAGTCTGCAATAAAGTTTTGAATTGAACTGAATTGAACTGAATACAGCTGCTCGGAAAAATCGCCCCAGAATAATGGATGAGTACGTGGACACAGTCCATCGGCTTGAAAGACATGAGGAAAACAGAACCCGCCAGGGGATCATCCAGTTTACTAAACGTCAACACAGGGATGGCATTTGGAAGATGACCAAGGAGTCTGCAAGGATGCCGGGATCCATTTCACTGAAGGTTTGACCAGAGATACTAGCTGGAGAGGGAAGCCCTGTGGCCACGCATTGAGCAAGCGAGACAGGCAGGTGTAAAGGCAGACTTTCCTTGGCCTTTCGGATTCATAAACGGTCGGCGCATTTATTTAAATGCAAAGACTAGTTAGGACACAAGTTGAATGTGGGGGGGGGGGTATTTGAGTTTACATGTGGGACGACCCTTCACTTAACCTCTAAAAGTAAAAAAAAAAACAAGGTTAGGCTTAAGTTGCTGTTTTTTGTTATTTGTTATGGCTGGGTTCATCCAGCAGTTTTTACGTTGTTGTTATTCGCAAATCAAGCCTTTATTTCGTTAAACGCAAGGGGTCTGAAAGACGATGTGAAGCGAAAAGCTATTTTCTTGTTTTGTAAAGGGCAAAAGGCCCACTGCCCTTTTCTACAAGAGACTCACTCGTGACGCTGATGCCCCCTGCTGGTCAAACCAGTGGGGAGAGAAAATACTGTCCAGTCATGGCTCTCGCTGTTCTGTAGGTGTGGCCGTGTGTTTCAACCGATGTCCTGTCCTGGGAAGGTCGTCACGTTCAAAGCTGACGTGGACGGGCATTGGCTGGCTGTTGTGTTAAACGTGGAAGGTACATTCTGTATGTTGACTAATGTTCATGGATACGACAATGGTAACCAAAATAAGCTAGAAAATTAAAAACATCCACTTTCGTTTGGATTTTGAAATGAAAATGAAGTTGCTATTATGTTTTCATTCCTTTAATTTTTGTTACTCATAACAACAGAGCAACAAAGCAAAGATAATTTATAATTGCCTACACATTGCAATACATCATCTCAATGTGGTATTCACGTCACCTCAAGGGCCTCATGTATCGATCAATATACACACCCATGGGATTTTTTAGCCCTGAAGTTTGTCTCAGAGATCAATGTAGAACCTGGGTAACCCTGATTTTAGACACCGGTTGGCTGACACTGATGTCTTTGCAGGCCTGAGTGATTGCTCATTGCAAGAGGTAGACAATAGATGTTAGGAGGAAGGAATTACAAAAAAATCGTCATGCTTTGCTACTGCCTGTCAGACAAACCTAAGGGCTAAAAAAAACTCCATGGGTGTGTAAGAAATTTGCCCATAGTAATGATTGATACATGAGACCCCGGCTATGATCACCCAGCTGTTGAAATAGTTACTTGCAACAGTCGTTGGGCTTGCCTTATTTGGTATATGAGTGTGATCTTTTTTTTTTTAAACATACTCTAATGGTTTTGCATGAAGGCCTCATACAGGCCATTTATATGATGGAAATGATATTTAGCATGGCGTGTTGCATTGGGATGCGAGTTGCATTCAGATTGGAGCATCAGTGTGAGGGCTAGTTGTAGGCCCATGTCTATCTATGATCTATGGTGTAAGGCTTTTTTGGTTGGGTCTTAATTTTTCGGTAGTGTGTGTGTGTGTGTGTGTGTGTGTGTGTGTGTGTGTGTGTGTGTGTGTGTGTGTGTGTGTGTGTGTGTGTGTGTGTGTGTGTGTGTGTGGAGCCTGTACTTTAGCTATTAGGTCATGTAAATATATGGTTTTATGCCCATAGTAAACTTTACTTTTTTATGTGTAAAGTGGGAGGAGGGGGCGCTTCCAGTGTGGTCACCCTAGGGCACCACACTGTGTTAATCTGGGCCTGACTATTCCTCATCTGTCGCATTGTAAAAACCTGTACATAGAATTTGGCATCTGAAAAAAATGCAGCGTGAGCTGGTGTTCCTGTTCTGTCAACATCCATGTTATTTTTTGTTTATGAGCCATGCCTGTCAGATCACAGTAGACCGACTCTTGATTCCTGATGTGTGGCTTCTGTCTGTTTTCTGTTGTTTTTATTTTACTTCACTAGCACTGACACTTATCTTTTCCTTTACCCCTTTACTTCTCATCTTAATATTCCTAGATATGTAGATACTTAGATTCTCAGATTAGATGATTATTATTATGGATTATTTACCTTCACCGCTGGCTAGCAGAAATGCGAACAGGATAGCTGGGCAGTAAGTCTCTCCCTGCCAGTACATAGCCTCTCCAACAGCAAGCCCTATGTAGCGCCTCCTCGTGACGACGCACGGTAACTGGGTACACCTTGGACCCTGGCTGAACTACAAGGGACTCAGAGGAGGTCTGGCTCCTAGACGTGCGGTACGCAGGCCCACCGGTGTGTGGATATTCCCTGATGCCCACGAACCAGCCCCCCCCCAGCTATGGGTTAAATACTGCCACTGCCTAGTGGATACCTCGGGAGGGGAATAGGCTATGGGAGTAAACCCCTGCAGAAAATCAACGTCCACAGTGCTGTTGTTTTTTGTTTTTCTTGCCCTTTTGTATCTGTTTAAGTTGGCGAGTACTGCTGGCATAGTGTGTGGTTGCCGCTTCTCCCTCTTGTAGCCCCCCCTTCCCATCCACCCCTGTATGTCTGTGTTATGCTTACCTGTTGTCTTGTTTCATCCCATTTATTGTAAAGACACTGAGTGTTAGAAAAGCGCTAAATAAGATTGATTTTATTATTATTCCATATTATTAGATTAGAGATTAGATTCTCTTCTCTCTCTGACGGTAACGGATATTTCTTTTCTTTCTTCCATTTTGGCTAGTTCAAAACTGACTACAACTACAACCCCAAGTACAATACAATAATGTATATGTAAAATATTTGCTGTATTGGCTATTATCAATCTTGCTTTGACATTGTGCCATCATTTATGGAGTGATGAGGTAGAGTGATGTGTACATGTTGTTGGCTGGCGCGTGACATTTGTGAATTAAATATATTATATATATGCTCTGATGAAGGCCTGTAGCAGTACTGTAGGCCAAAACGTTAGCATGTTTTGATGACCAAAATAAATTGGTGAAAATGAGGCACTGTCCCTGTCCTTTTTCAAATTGGTGAGTGCTACCCTACATCCTTGGATGTGGTTTTTGAAATATATTCTCAGTTAGGTCAGGGTAGGTTTTGACATTATTTTATGTCCAAGTGCTGTTGGCTTTTTGGTGGCTCTAATGGAGGGCGTTCTGGTTAAACTGACCTCTTATCTGATTGTCAGTAGATAAAGCTTTTCATAGATAAAGCTGTCTCACGCTGTTCAAGGGCCAAGCATACTTACTATAT
This sequence comes from Lampris incognitus, assembly GCF_029633865.1. NCBI lineage: Eukaryota > Metazoa > Chordata > Actinopteri > Lampriformes > Lampridae > Lampris > Lampris incognitus. The sequence goes on from NC_079225.1 coordinate 27,606,120, forward strand.
GGCCCATGGCCACAGGTGTAAGTCCTCTTATCTGTACTCATGCACGTGTCTGTCTGTCTGTTTGTCAGCCTGTGAGTTTGACGAAGGGGTACATAAGCAACATTCAGTTGCTGATTCTCCAGTTCCCTTTTTGGGCTTTACATCGCCGTCCCCAGCCTTCCCAGCCATGCTGCGTCCTCTGGCACTTAGCGTCCTCTTTGCAGGCATGGTGTCTTTCACCAACTCTGCTGTGCTGGTGGAGAATGGTTTGCCGATCTTCTGGCAGCAGTCGGCCAGCCAATTGACTGACCTCCCAACAGAGAATGGTGTCCTCACTCCCAACCCTTGGCACTTCCGTGACCGTTTGAGCCTCTATAGAATGATCACTACTGCCACCGATCCCTATTTGAGCGCCATGGGGATGGCCACTACAGACAGCCCTGTATGGGGACTGCCACTGACGCTGGGATGGGAGCTAAACTCTGGTAAGATAACAGTTGTCAACTTGGTGTTATCTGTAATAATATTGCCTTATCATCCATTCTGAATTTGGTCAATTTGGTATGGATAATGGATGGATGGAGAGATGAATGGATGGAATATAGCACCTACAAAGCCAAAGAGCAACAACTTTGTGAGTAATAAATGAAAATTTAGCATATAATTTAGTAGCATTGATGGGTTTACTTTTTTGTCAGTATGAAAGCGAAAACATAAATATGACCTCTGACCTTTTGATCATACAAAAATCCCAGCTACTGCTGTTTGCCATTGTAAGTCCAATTACACGGGCCCAATGTTTTAGTACTCAGAACTTCTTGAGTGTACAAATGTGTATGTTGGTGTGTCAGAGATAGTAGGTGATTGAATCTTAATCACAATAAGATTAATGTGCTGATTACAGGTCGTCTGGCTGATCCAACTGGAACCACGACATGTGGTCTTCAAACAGGGGATGCCATGTGCATCTCTACACAAAGCTGGTGGGCCTGTAAGTAGGACACATGCAGGCATGAACGAACACACACACACACACACACACACACACACACACACACACACACACACACCCACACACACCCACACACACACACACACACACACACACACACACACACACACACACACACTCACAAACAAAAGTCAGATTTGTCAAAATTGTCAACAAATTCCACATCTGTCCCTCCAGGTGCAAATTATCTCATCTCTGTGCTGCCCTTCCTGTCCGCTGCGCAGCAAGGCCTCTTTGGAGAAGAACTTCAGGCAGGTTCCTTGTGAAATGATGATGGACATCGGCGTTCTCATCTCTTCACAAATGAGAATTTGGAGTTTGTTTGTGGAAAGTTTCATTCAAAATCATGATTATCATTTTTATGGCCTCTGTTGTTTTTGTTGCTGCAAGGTCAAAATGCAGGCACCTGCTGGTGAAGGGGACTACTGCACCACCTATGCTGACTGTGCTGCACGTTTCCCTGATCCCATGGCCAAATGGGATGTTTTTTACCAGGCAACCCCCCCACCCACACACTTAAACTTCTGCAACAAACATGTTTTGCAGCCCTGAGTTAACATGTACACAGTTTCGGTACATTTTCATCAGTTATTCATTTCTCTGTTTGTGTGCATGTGTACAAAGAGTCTAAAGGCAACCCTTGAGTGCGTTCTGCCTGACGATGAGAAGCAAGTCCAGCTCCACGGTCGTTACTGGGCAGCCCACCAAGCCTCCATGCGTGCCTCTGCAGCATGTGACTCCAGGTACTTAAATAATTAGCTAACAGGCAACTGGCTGGCTGGATAGACAGATGGATGGATGATTGATGCTAGATATTAGATGAAATGAGTGATTGATGGATATGTAGATGGAGAGCTGGTTGTCTCAGTAATCCACTTTGGACACCTCTGCTGCATATCATCCAAGATAGAATGATTACTTTAATCATGTAATGATTACACTGTATTCTGTGCCAACCTCTGACACCACTCAAGGCTAGTGTTATAAACAAAGACAGACAGATGACAAATGGACCTTATGATATATAGTCAAAGACAGAGGAAAAGACAAGATTTATTAGACAAGTGTGTTTGTATGTGTATGTGTGTGTGTGTGTGTGTCTGTGTGTGTGAGTGTGTACGTGTGTGTGTCATGGTCGCTGGTGAGGCGCATACAATTTCCTTTGGATGGCGGTTTTTAATTTTCTCTCTCTTTGGTTTTCTCGGCCTTGTCTCCTCCTCCCTCCTTCTCCTATAGACATAGGTATTACTCCTCTACTGAGGTGTCCTTCACCAAAAGCTTGCTGAATGCAGTAGAGTATGTCGCAGCGGCATACTTCCATTCCAACATTGACCGATCTCTCATGTTCCTGAACCCCCTGCCAGGCAGAGTTCTACAGGTATACACGATACACATCTCTGCCTGTCTTCCCGTCTGTCTCTCATTTTCAGCCCTAATCACTTATTTTCTATGCCGCCTATCTAGGAAAATGACAAGGCACCCAATATAGCTGATCTGAGCCGGGAGGAGAACCACACGCTGTCAATCTTGTCATGGATAAATTACGCAGACAATTCACTGGGTATGACACAAACACACTTGCACGAACACACAGACACACACACACACACACATACATGGACATGCAAGCAAAATTGCAGTATCTTGCAATATCTCGTTTTCTCTCTAATAGATGGCCTTTGATACCTTGTGGTAAATAGCAGGTTCTGATTTTGAACCGCATTATCCATAGGTTCTGTGGTGCTAGCAAGACAAGAAAAAAATCTAGAAAAGATATGAGTGACACAGAGACAAAATCCAAATTCTTTATTAAGTGCCCGATGAAGAGGAAAACATTTTAATTAATTATCAGGCTGGTTCTGATTACAATAATCCCCCCCCCCAGGTGACAGGTTGCTGCGTTTGTGGCGTCGTGCCATGTGTTCAGTGAGCACCAGAGAGAAAGGCAGAGCTCTGTTGGAGCAGATTTTATTAAAGCAAGGCTTTGTCTCTACTGCCTTATCATTATCCATGGTTACTGAGATGACCACAAAATGCTGAGTGAGAAAGTAAGAAAAATTAACACGATCGCATGCACACACACACACACACACACACACACACACACACACACACACACACACACACACACCCCACACAGTTGGGGATAAATGGAGCTCATTTAGTTTTTCTCAATTGCTTTGGCTCATTTCGTGACACAGTGTTAACATTCTCAAAGCTCTAGATGCGTTTGTCCACACAGCTTATATGCAAGGCTCAGCGTTTTCGGTTTTTATTTTTCAAAGCCATCTTGCATGCCGAATTTCACCACAAGAGGGCACTGTTACATAACCTCACACGAACAGGAACAACTTTTGGATCCGTGGAAACATAAAATCCGGGTGAAAATCAGTTTAAAAATCTGGGTATTTTTCGGTGAAAATCGGTAAAAAAACAAAAAACGCTGGGCTTTGTTTATATGGTATAGCGCAACACCATAGCTCGCCTGTACAAAAGGTCAGTGCCCTCAAAATGAGAAGTTCCTTTGGCACTGTGTAAACAATGTTGGTCAAAATGAGTAGACGTTTTGTCAGTATGGCCGTGGACCCTGGAAATGTTCCTTATGTCCACATCCCGTGAGAAAATTCTTCCTCTGCATTTAACCCATCCTAGCTGTGTAGTTAGGAGCAGTGGGCAGCTGCCGTGCAGCACCCGGTGACCAACTCCAGTTCATCTTGCCATGCCCTGCTCAGGGGCACATACAGCAGTATAAACCCTAACATGCCTGTCTTTTTGATGGTGGGGGAAACTGGAGCACCCGGAGAAAACCCACACAGACACGGGGAAAACATGCAAACTCCACGCAGAAAGGACCTGGGACGACCCCCCCAAGGTTGGACAACCCCGGGGTTCAAACCTAGGAGCCTTCTTGCTGTGAGGCGACAGCGCTAACCACTGCGCCACCATGCCGCCCCTGTTTACTGTACTAGTGTAGAGCCGAAGGAACGGAGAAGACCGTAGGTTCACACTTTAGCCGTGTAGGCAACTTTCTTTAATCCACGGTAAATCAGCGAGACAACCAAACCACAGCTCGACTGAGCGGAGGTGGCAAGAAAAACCAGAAAACTGGCTGGACAACCATAACTTAACCCTGCGTTAACCTGCCAGGGCAACCATGACTTAACCCTTAGTTCCTGGGTTGAATTCTGTCCCCAATACGTGTCCACCACATGAGCCCCCCCAGAATTCGCCCTAGTAATCGAAGTCAGGCAGGCGCGGGTGGACGACAGGCCGTCCGCGGCGGCTCCGGATAACAGGGGCCGGAGTGTCTGTGGGAGGCATTGACGCGGGCCTGTGGAGGTCGGCCTGAGGAGCAGAAGAGGCAGCTCGGGCCTCCACGGGGGGAGGAGGCGGAGCAGGGGGACGACCGCGACGAGGAGGTTGGGCTAACTCCAACGGCTGCGTCAAGTCCAGGTGTGCGGGTTTAACTCGGTCCACTGAAACATGCTCGGCCGTGCCCCCAAAATCCACCACCAGGTGCTTAGTTCCCCGTTCCAGGACGCGGAAGGGGCCGTCATAAGGGGGTTGCAGAGGGGGGCGGTGTGCGTCGTGACGGATGAACACGTAGTCCGCTGACTGCAGACCTGGGGGCACCTGGGACACCGGAGCGCCGTGTTGGGCGGTAGGGACGGGTGTGAAAGCTCTGACCCCGTCCAGCAAGGAGGCTCGTTGGTCCACAGCTGACCAGGGACGCGTTGCATTGGGCATGAAATCGCCTGGGACTCGCAGCGGCGTGCCGTACACCAGCTCCGCAGAGGAGGCTTGTAGGTCTTCCTTCGGGGCGGTCCGCAGGCCCAGCATGACCCATGGGAGCTTGTCAACCCAGTTGCAGTCCTTGAGAGTAGCCCGAAGCGCAGCCTTCATGGACCGGTGGAAGCGCTCACATAGGCCGTTCGCCTGAGGGTGGTAGGCGGTAGTGCGATGAAGCTTGACGCCCAGAGCCTCACCCACAGCATTCCATAGCTCTGAGGTAAACTGTGGCCCACGGTCAGATGAAAGGTCGGAAGGCGTACCGAAACGTGAGACCCACGACCCAATAAAAGCCCGGGCCACATCAGCAGACGTCGTGGATGCCAGGGGAACAGCTTCAGGCCAGCGCGTAGTCCTGTCCACCACAGTGAAGAGGTAGGTGAACCCATGGGAGGGGGGTAGGGGACCAACCAGGTCGACGTGGACATGGTCAAATCGTCTCTCCGGCACTGCGAAGCGTTCCAGGGGCGCCTTAATGTGGCGGTGTATCTTAGCCCGCTGACAGGCAACACACGAGTCGGCCCACGCTTTCACGTCTCTCTTAAGTCCCTCCCACACAAACTTAGCAGAGGTCAGGCGCACGGATGGCTTACCGCCTGGATGAGAGAGGCCGTGCACAGCTTCAAATACGGGGCGTCTCCAGCTGTGCGGGACGATGGGCCTGGGCTGTCCTGTGGAGACGTCACACAGGAGGGTGACACCTGTGTCGCTGAAAGGAACGTCCTGCAGGCGGAGCCCCGTGTCGGAGGCCCGGAGACGGAGGATGCTCGGGTCCGTGGCCTGGTCAGCAGCCATCTGTGCATAGTCAAGGCCTAGGTGGACCGCTCCAATCACTGCCCTAGACAGGCAGTCAGCTACCTGGTTAGACTTACCAGCGACGTGCTGGATGTCGGTAGTGAATTCCGAAATGTAGGAGAGTTGTCGCTGCTGGCGAGCGGACCATGGCTCGGCCGTCTTGGACATGGCAAACGTGAGGGGCTTGTGGTCCACGTACGCAGTAAACTCGCGGCCCTCTAGCAGGAAACGGAAATGCCGGACGGCGAGCCAGAGACCGAGGAGTTCCCTGTCAAAAGTACTATACTTGCGCTCTCGGGGTGTAAGCTGGCGACTGAAAAAGGCCAAAGGCTGCCAAGCCCCCCCCACCCACTGTTCGTGAACCGCACCAACAGCATAGTCCGATGCATCCGTGGTTATGGAAATAGGCGCTGTAGGTGAAGGATGCGCTAGCAGGGTAGCCTGGGAGAGCGCAGCTTTAGTCTCGGTGAACGCACGGTCCCGCTCTGCTGTCCAGTCGACCGCCTGGTTGGGGGACATGCCTTTCAGCGCCTCGTACAGTGGCCGGATGATAAAGGCGGCTCGAGGAATGAAGCGGTGGTAGAATGTCACCATCCCGATGAACTCCCTGAGCGCACGAGCTGTTTGGGGGCGCGGAAAGGCCGCCACCGCTTCCACCTTTGAGGGCAGGGGGACTGCCCCGTCCCCAGTGATGCGGTGCCCGAGGAAATCAATGGCTGTCAGCCCGAACCGGCACTTCGCCGGGTTGACGATCAGCCCATGCTGGCTGAGGCGTGTGAAGAGGGCATGAAGATGGGACAGGTGTTCTTCCTCGGAGGCGCTGGCGATGAGTATGTCGTCCAAATAGACGAAGATGAAAGGAAGGCCACGGAGCACTGAATCCATCAGCCGCTGAAAGGACTGGGCTGCGTTTTTGAGTCCAAATGGCATTCGTAGGAATTCAAATAGGCCGAATGGGGTTGTCACCGCTGTCTTGGGGATGTCTGAGGGGTGCACGGGAACTTGATGATAACCACGGACCAGGTCGACTTTTGAGAAGACGCATTTGCCAGACAGGTTTGCAGAAAAGTCCTGGATATGCGGGACAGGATAGCGGTCAGGCGTGGTGGCGTCATTTAGTCGGCGGTAGTCCCCGCATGGGCGCCAACCTCCATCAGGCTTAGCGACGATGTGGAGTGGGGACGCCCACGGGCTGTCAGAGCGGCGGATGATCCCCATGCGTTCCAGGTGCTCGAACTCAGACTTGGCAATGGCGAGTTTGGCGGGGTCGAGACGCCTGGCTCTGGCGTAGACCGGGGGCCCCTTCGTAGCAATGTGATGCTCCACCCCATGCTTAGCGGTGGGTGCAGAGAAGGTAGGCTGGGTGAGGTCAGGGAACTCAGCGAGGAGGCGGGTGAACTTGTCTGCCTCTGAGAGAGAGTTGGCTAGACCTGCATAGGCCGCTTCCCTCCGCGTACATGCGAAGGAGGAGAAGGTTAAGGCATCGACCAGACGGCTGTTCTGAATGTCCACTAGCAAACCGTAAGCGCACAAAAAATCAGCTCCGAGGAGGGGAAGCGTTACATTGGCCATGACGAACTCCCACGTGAAACGTTGTCCACCAAAACACAGTTCTACAGACCGCACGCCGTAGGTGCGGATAGGGCTGCCGTCAGCCGTCGCCAACTGGGGACCCCGCTCCCCGCCCATGATGTCGACGTCAGTAGCAGGGAGCACGCTTCTCTGTGCGCCCGTGTCACAAAGAAATCGCCGACCGGAGATGGTGTCGAGGATGAAGAGTAGCCTGCTCGTATCGCCAACACTCATGGCCACTACTGAGTGTTGGCCCTCTCGTTTCCCGTCGGCCTGTAGTTGCAGGGGGAACGGCACCGTTTAGCTTTCGCACCAAATCGAGCGTGGTACATACAGAGTCCAGAGGGCTTGTAGCGGTCTGATGCTGTGGCGCCACCGTCGGGCCACGCCCGCGATGTCGGCGGGGGGCCAGTGAAGGTAGGAGCCAGCACCCCGGCATGGGAGGAACGTTGTGTAGCGACGAAGAATCGGTCAGCCTCCTTTGCCAGCTCACGGGGATCAGTGATGGTGGAGTTAGCGAGCGCGGTCTGGACGTGGGGCGGCATGTTGCGCAGAAACAGCTCCATAAACAGGAAACATGGCTTTTCTTGACCCAGTAGGTTTAACATCCTGCTCATTAGCTCCGATGGCTTGCCATCTCCCAAGCCCTGAATTGCGAAGAGGCGACGTGCTCTCTCCGTTGCTGACAGTTCAAAAGTTTCAAGGAGGAGATGTTTAAGTGCGGCGTATTTACCATCGGCCGGTGGGTTGGTTATGAAACCGCTTATCCTGGAAGCCGTAGCGCACCCCAGCGCTGCCACTACGTAGTAGTACCTGGTCTCGTCTGCTGTTATGTCTCTGAGCGCGAACTGTGCCTCAGCCTGCGCGAACCATGTAGCCGCGGAAGACTCCCAAAACTCCGGCAGTTTAATTGCAACGGCGTTCGTAGCCATAATGTGTGTGGTTTCAGAAAACTTATCCGAAAACCGACGTCGGGGTCACCAGTGTAGAGCCGAAGTAACGGAGAAGACCGTAGGTTCACACTTTAGCCGTGTAGGCAACTTTCTTTAATCCACGGTAAATCAGCGAGACAACCAAACCACAGCTCGACTGAGCGGAGGTGGCAAGAAAAACCAGAAAACTGGCTGGACAACCATAACCTAACCCTGCGTTAACCTGCCAGGGCAACCATGACTTAACCCTTAGTTCCTGGGTTGAATTCTGTCCCCAATACGTGTCCACCACACTAGAATGTTATTTTTGTCTAACTATCCGTTACATTTCACGTACTCCAAAATGGCTGAGAGGGTTATTGCATTGTGACATCATCCACAATAGCTCGCTGGAAAAAGAAAAACGATGGAGGTGCATTCCCCGTGCCAATCCCGGACAATATGACCCCCTGTGGTCATATGTCCTCCCACCGACCCCGTATTCGCACGCCCACCGGAAGCGCTATTCCTCTTTCCATCTCCAACTAAATGAGATCGGTCGATGGCTGTTTCTCTCTCGCTGGGACTAAGAGGAAAACTGCAAATACGCAAGTAATCTAGTGATATACTGGTATATTAGATACTAATTTATAGTTGGTTTACCTTTTATCGCCAAGATGTTCGTTAATCCGGTCGATGTGGCCGGATTCTACGCTTGGTGCGGGTGTGTTAAACCGGCGACGCTCCGATGGGACCCCCATCCGGACTGTGTCTCCCATATCCCGCATGTTCACTACACGGGCTACTTGAGGGATGTAGACGGTAATGAGATCGACTGCAATTTCTGTAAAACCATCAGAGGATCGGGGCGCCAAAGGTGGGCTGCCCTGTACCGTCAAAGATGGGGGTTTCCGCGAATAGTGCCCTTCGCACCTGCTAACGAGGCGGCTAGCATGGTGCTACCTAGCTATAGCCATGGGGCGGAGGCTAGCAACATCCCTCCGATGCTTCCTAGCTACAGTCACGGGACGGCGGCTAGCATTAGCATCCCTCCGGAGCCAGGGGCTATCCCACCATCCGGGATAGTTAGAGAGGACTGGATCAATGAGATCCTATCTCTCCCTGGTGAATCCGTGGCATGTTATTCGGCGGGTGCGGAACCCGAGGATTCACTGCCTGAGGAAGTAGACGATCAGGGCGTGGAAGACGACCAGCCAAGTTCGTCTCAACCAAACAAAGATGGCGACGCCATGCAACGTGGGTCCGAAACATTCCTCGCCAGTTTCTGCGATCTGTTCGCGCGAGCGGTCAAGTCTGCCGACATCGTTACCGAGCCGGGCAATCCTCAAGATCCGGTGGTAGCCGATTTTCCACGAATGGCAGAGAGGGTCAGGGACTCCACTCTACCACCTTATCCTCACATCGAACGAGCGTTTAAGCGGGCGGAGGCGGATCCGCTACTTAGTCCTCAAAGTTCAGTCAGAAGGGGGTTGACGTCTTAGCAGTCGAGGTTAGGAACCTCAACTACAAAGACTGGAAAATTCCGCAACCAGAGAGGGACGTTTTATCGTTCAACCCTAACACCAAGGTGGGGTCTCGCGATACTCCCAAACACCCTTCGCAGTGGGGCCAACAGGTGGATCGTTACGCGTGTGATGCATGGCACGCCAGTACACGCGCAGCTGGACTCGTCTCAACGGCTGGGATGATAACGGCGTACATGCGCAAGCTCTGCAGCCTATCAAACGTCGAGCAAAGCAAAGCCGCCATCGCTACAGCAGGTATCGACGGGGCCGAGTTCGGTGACGTAGTGGCCAGCGAAGCAGGTTGTGAGTACATCTTGGAAATGGAACGCATAGCTGACTCCCTGGGATCGCTGCTGTATTCCATCGCTCTAGAGTGCGGTTCTAGCGCAGCTGCCTCCACCCTTTCGCGCAGACGTCTCTGGCTAGAGACAGCCGGGGTAAAAGAGGAATTCTGCAAGGAGTGGATGGCCCACTCCTGCGCAGGGAACCAGGGCCTGTTTGGAACGACCCCGGACATTATCAGCAAATACAAGGCCGCCCAGGCCGAGCGCGAAACCTTGCACAAGGAGCTTCTCCCGATGATGAAGAACCCGCCTACCCCTAAGCCCGCGGTGAGCACAGGGCAGGGGGACAAGCCTGCGCGCAAGCAGAAATGGAGAGAGACTTATCCAAAAAGAGGTGGTAAAGTGGGGCGCGAGCGTGGACAGGGCTCACGTCCAAACTCCCAGTCTTCCACAGATCCAGCGGCCAAGCCGGACAGCACAGACACTTCCAAGAAGGGAGCTGCCAAGTGACGTGTTTCGGCAGGATGTTACGACCCACACCAACAGACTGATTCCAGAGCCGTCTCCGGCGATATAGACGCTTGTTCAGGGGACACAGCGTGCGCAGGGCTAAACACTGCGCCTTTTATTTTGGTTTCTGATGCACAGTCTTCTTGTTCTATTCCAAAGGTTGTGAATGTGAATAAAAGTTTTTATGTTGGTGATGATGGTGATTGCGTTTTAAAAGGTTTGAAACGCAAGTCTGATTGTCTGTCTGAATCTTTAGGTAAAGATGATGATAACAATGACTGGGAGGTCATCCGCCAGGCGGCGGTTTGGAGTGTTGAGACCACTTTCTTACGGCATTATTACCGGCACGTTAAGGTGCGGTCGGTTGCCGACGCTGTTCTGGAGCAGGCCTCTTAGGATGCTCTCATCAGAACGCGTACCCCTTCCCACCAGGGGTTTGAAGGGTTCATTGGACGGCTAGGGAACGGAGGCACGAATCCTGTCGTTGTTCAATGCAATAACCCTCTCAGCCATTTTGGAGTACGTGAAATGTAACTTTGGGTTCGCGAAGCGAACCATAGTTATATGAACAACGACAAAATGGCTGAGAATAGAGCCGTTCTCCTCCTACCCGGGCCACAGGTGTGGTGCTCATTTAGTTGGAGATGGTTCGACTTACAAAGAGGAATAGCGCTTCCGGTGGGCGTGCCAATATGGCGTCGGTGGGAGGACATATGACCACAGGGGGTCATATTGTCCGGGATTGGCACGGGGAATGCACCTCCATCGTTTTTATTTTTTCCAGCGAGCTATTGTGGATGATGTCACAATGCAATAACCCTCTCAGCCATTTCTTCGTTGTTCATATAACTAGGGTTCGCTTCGCGAACCCAAAGTTACTTCATTTTTATTTACATAAAGTAACTGTCTTACACCACACCACAGTCATTATAAAACTCACACAGCACAATATACTATGCACATACTACTACTACTTTTGGCTGCCACAGCGGATCATCTATTTCCTTTTCTTCCTGTCCTCTGCATCTTTGTCTGTCACACCAGCCATCTGCATGTCCTCCCTCACTACATCCATAAACCTCCTCTTTGGCCTTCCTCTTTTCCTCTTCCCTGGCAGCTCCATATTCAGCATCCTTCTCCCAATATACCCAGCATCTCTCCTCCACACACGTCCAAGCCATCTCTGTCTTGCCTCTCTTGCTTTGTCTCCAAACCGTTCAACCTGAGCTGTCCCTCTAATATGCTCGCTCCTCATCCTGTCCTTCTTCGTCACTCCCAGTGAAAATCTTAGCATCTTCATGTCTGTGACCTCCAGCTCCGCCTCCTGTCTTTTCATCAGTGCCACCGTCTCCAAACCATATAACATAGCTGGTCTCACAGCTACAGCCACTGAGGATGCACAAGCCAGTGCATTGTTAGCGGCGGTCCCAAGCCCAGATAAATGGGGAGGGTTGCATCAGGAAGGGCATCCGGCGTAAAATCTTTGCCAAATCAAATATGCAGATCATAAATCTAACATACATTAGTACAAAAAAGGAAAATGCAGTCTAACACTGTAACACAGCAAAGCTGGAGTGCGACATTAAAAACTCCACCTTGCTGGATATTCTGTTGCCCCGGTCTGTCTGGCCACAGATTTTCATCGACATC